>NC_092424.1:60129598-60281837 GCF_036169615.1 Heliangelus exortis
AGCAACTGTGTTAATGGTATCAAATGCCCTGTGAGCAACTACGGTGATATTAAGCTGACATTTACTTCCACGAACTGTCTAATTTGAATGAGATACTGTAACTTAATATTAACATTTGAAATTGTAATTAGCCTACTGCTGTCTGCATGAACATGTGTTAACATTAGAACTATTGCTTGAAAGTTCTTTGTTTCTTCTGTATGTAAAACTATGAGATCTCTAGATGTAGCCTGTGGATAATCAGAGTAAAGCAACTTGTTTTGTTCACGAACTTTCTGGCAGCTCTATAATGGATCTCTCGTGGTTGATACATGTGACTCTGTTGCTCATAAATTGACCATGCTTGAGTGCACTCATGATAAAATAAATGAGTGGATTATTTTCCCCAATAGACTGTTATGACTGACAGTGATTAAATTATGAGAGATTGTAGAACACATTCTTTGAGTGGCTACAAAGAGAGTTGTCTGTTCAGAGCAGCAGAGAGAGTACATTGCGCTTGTGTTTCTATTCTGAAAGAATAGATGTGATGCATAAAGGAGAGACTGAGCACTATGACAGCAATGTAAGTCAAAAAAATCCTAGTTTCAGTTTTGGTGAGTGTTAGTCTGTTTGAATTGTTAGCTATGAAAGATTTGGAATAGGTCCCCTGGGTCATCAAGAATTGAAAGTAAACATAATGCCTGTTTTAAGACCTTTGTAAATGCCATTGAAAGGTTGGTTTGGTTTGGTCATCTTGCTACATTTTAGGGAAAGTGACCCCCAAATCTCATACATTTGTTGTATGAAAAAACACTTACCTTGTATTTAATGTAGTTAGTCCAGAAATCTATGCTGATTTTTGTATCAGATCTTCTCAATTGTTTACACTGTAGTGTTACTGTGTATTTGATGTTTGAGGGTTTTTTTTTTGTTTATCCAGTGATAGGGGAACTCTGAAAGCTCATGTAGCTTTTGCATTACAACCAAAAAATTAAATTAATGCATGAATGTAATGTGTTTTTATACCATGCTTTCTTTTATGGTAATACCACATTTATTCAGAAATTCTTTTGATGGCTAGTGGGAAAATGACAATTACCATTACTCCTCTGTTTGTAGATTTTTATTGTCTTGTATGAAACTTATAGAAACGGTGCAAAAAGACTTCTGCACAAAGTGGGAAAATACTGTAGTCTGTTAATACAGAGTTATTACAAGATCTGGGGAGCAGACATCCTAGTTGGTACGGTGTACCTAGAGTAATATTACTGGTACAGAAGAGACTTGGCTTGTCTTCACAGTAAATGTTTCTAAATCCTTCTATTATAACTTTTTTCTTTTTCCCCCCTCTTTAACCTAGGAGATGGGGGAGAAACAGAACTGTGCATGCAGTTCTGTGCAGAAATGATGCATCTATTGACTAAAACATGAAAAGAACACTTAATGAGGAGTCACTTCCAGTGTATTTTCTGTCAGTGAATTAGCATGTGTTATGTACTGCTCACTTTTGAACGGGTCTTTGCTATTTTGTAGATGCTGTTCAAGTGTCGGGCTTAATGTGTTCAGCAAACTTTAGGTTTCTTTTTTCGTGTACTGGATCTTGAAATGATTGACACAAGATATTCCTCCTACAATAAGTGTTCCAATTTATGGGTATATTCAGAACTTACTTTCATGACCCATATCATTTGGTTATGCAATGCAAAACAAGTGTGCTGGTTGCTGCGTGGGCTGAGCCTTCTAGCCTGGCTCAGCACTCCTCGTGCTGCCTTATTCTTGTGTGTCAGCCTTCATCCCCTCGTGATACCTCACCTTCCAGTTTTGGAGCAAAAATGGTGATGCAAGAAGTGGGGTATTCTGTCCAGCACCTTGCCTTTCCCCTTTTTCATGTTCCTTAGGAGTTGAGTGTGTGTGGCACTCCAGCAAAATGGCACAGAACTCTGTGGAGCTGCCAGCCTTGTGGAGGGTTGTGTTGGAATCATTATGTCAAGGTACTGAGCTGACAGATAGGGAGGAAGGAAGTATAGTAAGGAGAAAGTAATATTCACCTTAACTAACTTTGTCTAAAATGTTTAATGTTATTGATAGAACTCATGGTTCTGAAACATAATTTGTTACACCTGTTGGGAAAGATTTAAGTTGTATTGCACATTTCTAGTAAACAGAGATTAATCTGTGGGGTCTGCACTGTGCAACAGCACTTGGACAGCTAAGCTGATTCTTTTAGCTGTAACTATTTGACCTGCAAAAACCCCTCAGTAAATCTTATTGGGTAGTGAGAGGCTGAGAAAATAGCAGCTTGAAATAAAGGGTTGTTGCTGTTCAGTTGGACATCTCCTATACAACGAGAGTCATGTTTGTGGAATCTTTTGGCAAGATGAAGCTACTGTACACACTTGCTCATGGGCAGATTTGTTCCTATTTTACTCCTATGCCATTCAGCTTCAGAATAAGTATTAAAAGTTTCCTTGGAGAGTTCATAATCCTGAAGTAGCAAAACATACTGTTTTTTCACACGGGATTTGCATGAAGAGCACTACCTGGGAAATAAAAAAATCTATTGAAACTCCACTCTGCTTGTTGGGACACTTTTAGAATGGAGAATCTGGTTTAGTAATGGCCTGGTCATTATCTTTCCTATCACATTTCACCTCTTCAAAGTACATACCACATTTCAAGTATGAAAAGAAATCCCTGTATTTAAGGAAAAGTCTGCAGTGCTGGTCAGTTTATTAAACTGAGACAAGGTATGAAGAACATAATGCATGTTAGAGCCTTGTTATATTAAAGTTTGGGTTAGAACAATATGGAAGTTTGATAATGTATGCTGTAGGGATCGGAATAAGCTGTATATTTTTTTTAGCATATGTAATTTCCTACTGGTGACATCTAGGGAGGGTACATAATTCATATAGCAGTCATGCTTCTTGTTCATACTGGAAACAAGTCTGTTGGCTCACTAAGAGCATCTTTTAATCAAGAGTTGAGTAAAATACTTCCTAGAGTTAGTCTCATTGTCTATTTGCTGATTACATTATTTGTAATTTCAGAAGATTAAGGAATACAGTTGTGTAAGGGGAAAAGTTTGGCAGGGCTTCTTTCCAATGGCCAAGTCTATGCTATTTTTGGATGTTTTTAGAATGTATTTATTCTACAGTAAAAAATGTGACTACAGCAGCTAGTGATGTAGCTAAGTAAATTTCCTGAAATACCAAAAATTCAGCAACTCAGGCTACTGGCCCCAAAATATAATGGCTATATCAGAGTTTTATAGTTCTTCCTTATGACTGCTCCTGGTTTCAGAAGTAGTTTGGGTGTATGCAGCCACATACTTGCTGCTTTGAGACACGTAAGAAAGGCAGCTATGAGAAAAAACATTTTCTAGAGATACATGACTTTAAAAAGGGAAATTTTGGATAAGAAATCTTAGGATTTAATGCTTTCAACAGTACCATTTCCTGGATACGTGGTTAGGTCAACAAAAAAGTATTGATGCTGCTCATTAGGTGTCCATCTGAATACGAGTTCAGATGTTTGTATGTATGTTTTCAAAGTGTGATACAGCATCTTCTGTGTGAATCTGTGTGCATTCTGGTTTGGGAACTAAAAGCTTGTTTTTAAGTTATGATATGGGTATAGGTATTTAGGCACAACTTAAATTCAGAGGTGGGATAGTTGAAACTGCTGTTGAATAAATCTGTGCTAATAAACCAACCCATGTCAAGCTTCTACCAAGTCTTGCAGAATCTGTAATACCCCATCTTCTTACCCTTCAAAGTATATGTATCAGTGTCAGGGCTCTAAAGGACCAATGGAATTATCTGATAGATGTACAAGAGACTAGGGAGAAAGGGTGGGGAAAAGGCCTTGCTGCTTTATATATTGGAAGAGGCCGTAGAGTAAAACACTATTAGCACTAACAGTGTTAACAATTTTTAAAAGCCTGCTGAAAAGTGGAAAGAAAAAAACCTGATTTTAAAGCTATTAGAGAGTAGTTTTTAAGGATTTTGACCTACTGAGTTTATCAAAAGTAGCTTACCAGTAGGAGACTGAGGTGTGATGATTTAATACAGAAATACATTAACAAGGGGGAAAAAAAAAAAATTAGAACCTATGGACTGCCCAATTCCTGATTAGAAGCTGCGCCTGACACACTTCAATTAAAAAGCAGGTCACTGTTTCCTAGCAAGCATGATTAGTTTGGAAATCAGCTCTGAAAATAATGATGTGTTTTGTACACACCAAGTCTCTAATCAAACTGAGTGTCTTCACAGAATTTATATCTCACTGGAATGGTTTTAATAGTTTATGCCATGTTTTGAAAACATTTTTTTTAATTATAAATACAACAATAAATTCTGTGTTCAGTCCACAAACTAGTCAGGTCTAGCTCTATTTAGAATATAACTCAAGTTGGCATTCAACCTTGAATTATTTTTTTTTCCATACATAGAATCTAGTGGTTCCTGGTTATCCTTTTCAGAAAAAAAGCCAAACACTTTATCCGTGGAGTATTAGACTGTGTGCTTTTGAAGTGCTTCACAGGTGTCTCGAATGAAAACTTTGAACACTTTGAGAAAGTGGCTTACCAAATCTTACTTCATTAATAAATATTTTAATTATTTATAATATTTTAATCTTTTAAAGCTGTCGGATCTGTTTGAGCACCTGTAACTAAAACAACTTAAATTTTAAAAACAGCAATACAAACAGAGCTATTTCTTTATCTTTTTTTTTAAAAAGTGTTTAAAATACTAGCTTTTTTCCATCAACTTAGATTTTAAGTATCAGAAGCTTTTCTTGGATCGCTCTCAACAAAGTGCTCAGAACAAAAAAAAAAACTTGCTCCAGTGCAGCTTTTTTAAAATTTGTTTGCATTCCTCTTGCTGTGTTTCCTGAAGGGATTAAGCACTAAGAAATAGAAATATTGCACTGCTTCCAAGAGACTTCAGTGCTCTTTTTTTTTTTTTTTTTTTTTTTCCTGCAGATCTGAATTGCTAAGAATTAATAAAAACACAAACGTTCTCTCTCCCTCTCACAGTTTTTCATTGGATAATTGATTTTTTCTTTTTTTTTCCCTGCTGGTTTTATTTTCATTTACTAAAGGATATTCTAAGGATTAGTGAGAGCCAATTCTTAAAATAGTGTCATGGTCAATATTGAAAAGAAAAAGAATGTGATATTTCTACTACCTCTGCATGAGGTCTGCAAACAGTAAAACCTGCTCAGGGTTGAGTAATGCAGAATACATATTTTCCTGAAAATTTTATATCAATTCTATGAGCTGTAAAAAGTATTCTTTAAAGAAATGCAGTCCTCAATTAGAGAGATGAGGGATATTCTTTGTCTGCTGGTCATGAGGAGATTGCAGCTCTCCACGTATCTTAACTTGTAGTCAGATTACTGCAGCTTGTGCAGCACAGCATGATGCTTAAACTGGGGCTCAGATTGAGCAGTCATAAAATGGATTGGTGACTTAGGCTATTCATCCCAGCCATGGCAGTTGAAAGGAGGTCACTGACAATGTCAACAGAGCATAGAGTCCTTTTCTTCTAGATACACATTACCTTGGGTTTTTTGTCAGGCGTATTCTTTGGAAAGCACTAAGGCCTTCTGCTTTCATCTCTGTTAATCAGGGGCTGTTCTGGAGGAGATTCCCTATGAAAGGAGCTCTCGTGTTGCTTTTTGATGCTTGTAATCCCTTCAGTTAGGGAGTGTGGAGGTCTTCATAGAGTATGGTACAAGAACATAATCAATTCACATTTCTCAGAAGAAGATACTTTGGGAGATTAGAGCAGGAAAAGCTGGTGGTTTATACCATTCTCAGATTTAATTATCTCTTTGTTTTAAGAGGATTTATGTCACTTCTCTGATTATTAAGGTAAATGTTGAGAGCACAAACTGGAACGTATGTTGTGATGCATAGAAAAGGAAGAAGTGAATTCCCTTTGATTCTACATCCTATACATTTTGTGATATGGACTTGTTTCCCATTGCTTTGGGCAGCTACAAATACCTAATACTAGGTAGTAGTAGAGTTCTGCTTAAAAAATTAGCTGCAGAAATTAATTCCATATTTCTGAAGCCAATTCATCAATATATATTTGCCTGTGGCATAATCTGTATTTAATTGAACAACTTTTAAGTACTTTATTTAAATATATTAGTTAGCAAATGCCATAAAAATAATGTTGTGGACAGCTTATTTTGCTTGTTCTTCTGTGGATATTATTTAAAATTTCCAGTTTACACATGTACATCTCACCTGGACAAAAGAATATAAGCTGGTCAAACTGTCTCCATGTAAGCCAGGCTTTTGACATAGTTTAGGACCCTGGCTTTCTAGCAATGGTGATGGAATTAAGAGTGGAAGGCATTGGACTTAATTGATAATCAGGGAGACTCTAAAAAAAGTAAATAAGATTAAGTGAAGATACAAAAGGGGAGAGATGAGAGAAGAGGGTGGAAAACATGTTTATAAATGAAACAAAAATGAAGTGAGAAGTGTGTTACAAACAAAGACCACACACAGCTTAAAATAGCTTTGTTGCTATGTCTTCAGAATTTAGGGACAGTGTTTCCCATTATAGCATTATGGACATTTCTGCTCCAACATAATTCTTTTTTTCATCATTTCCATCTAAATGTCTCATTACTATAGAGTGTGCGTGTGTATTTATACATGTGTGTGTGTGTGTATATATATATATATATATATATATATATATATAAAAGCCTTATTAGTGCATCTTAGCGTGGGGTAACACAAGCTGGTAATACATTTTCAGAATAAGAATTATATAAGTAATTTCGCAACATTTTTAAAATTTTTTGATAGCTTAGCATACTTTGTTTTATGTGAAGTATGGTGCAATATTTTGGCTCATAACATATGTGGGATGAAAGATTGTCTTTTTGACAATTTGGAACTCTTATTTGGAAGTCACATCAAGTATCCAATATTACTTACCTGCATTGTCCTAGAAGAAATGCCTTAAATTGCATTTTTCTGCTTTCTTTTTTCCACCAAGCTTACTTCAGTCTTTAAAACTTTCATCTCAATTGTTGCAGTATATGTTATATGTATAATGAGTTTCGAAGCCATTCCCCTTTGTTACAGAAGACAAAGGAACATTGTTTTAATTGGCATGAGAAATGAATGAAAAATGCCACAATTTTTCTTTGCAGTAAAAAGACTGCATGTTCATTTTACTTCAAGTATTTAATTGCTTCTGTGTAAATGTGGTCATGGTCATTAATGAAGTTACAGGGAATCACTTGACAACAGCAGTAGCTCAAAAGGAATCTGTCAAAACAAAATCCTTTCTTTCACCTGATGTAGAAGAGAAATTAGTTCATTTGAGCTTTGCTACATTTGCATTATGCTAATCTGGAATGTATAGCTAGTGGTGTCTGTTTCTTCCACGCTCAGATTTGACCTCGGATTTTTAGGGATGTCATAGAAGCATGGATTAGCTTGGATTGTTCAAAAGGAAAATGTTACAAGAACAAGCTTTTAGCTTGTATCGTAGTTATTTCAAAGGAAACTGAGCTGGGAATACTTCTGTTCCAGGTTTTAACTTTAAAAACAAACAAAAAATTTCATAACTCCTTGTAGTTTACAGAATTCTCATGTAATGCAGTATTTAAGATCTGTACATGTAATGCTATTTTTGTGATTTGTTTACAATATTAAATCCCTTAAATGGTCACACAGATGTCTCCACTTTCTATATGGGGCTTGCAAGTATTATTGTCTGAGCAAGACTGAACTTCTGTGGATTCACCAATTTTTTAAGAAATTACCTCTGGGTTTCAACTGAAAATGGAATCATAGAATCACAGAATCACCAAATGGTTTTGTTTGGAGAGGACCTTAAAGATAATCTAGTTCCAAATCACCTGCATGGGTAAGGACATCTTCCACTAGATCAGGTTGCTCCAAGCTCCATCCAGCCTGGCCTTGAACACTTCCAGGAAGGAGGCATCCATGACTTTCCTGTGTAACTTGTTTCACTGTCTCACTACCCTCACACTAAAGACTTTGTTCCTAATAACTAAGCTAAATCTACCTCTTCCAGCTTAAAACCATTCCCCCTCATCCTGTCACTACATGCCCTTGTAAAAAGTCCCTCCCCAGCTTTCCTGTGTGCGCCCTTTAGGTACTAGAAGTCCCCTATAAGATCTCTCTGGAGCCTTCTCTTCTCCAGGCTGAACAAGCCCAACTTTCTCAGCCCATCCTCCTAGGACTGGTGGTGCTCCAGCCCTCCAGTCATCTTCATGACCCTCCCCTGGACTTGCTCCAACAGCTTCATGGCCATCTTATGTTGGGAGCTCCAGAAGTAGAAATAGGACTCGAAGTGGGGTCTCACAAGAGCTGAGGAAAAGGGGAGAATCACCTCCCTTGACCTGCTGGCCACACTTCTTTTGATGCATTTCCAGGACCTGGTTGGCTTTCTGGGCTCCAAGTACACATTGCCAGCTCATGTTGGGCTTTTCATCTACCATCACCACCAAGTCTGTTTCCTCAGGGCTGTTCTCAATATGTTTCTACCCAGCCTGTAATTGTGTTTGGGTTTGCCTTAGAACCATGAAAAATAAATGAAAGGACTCTGATGTTGTCTACTTATATAGAACATATCAAAATACTTGCAGTATGTAAGATAAGAGTCCTTGAAACCTATTTTTGCTTTGGTTTCACTGCTTTACTAGTGAGTGTCTCCTGTGTCAGTTTCTCCCTGTAGTGCCCAAGTTTCTGTATCTGTAAAACTTTTTTGCTAACCAGAATTTTTTCTAGAGTAGCCAATTTTACAACTACCATAAAGCACTGATCTTCAACAAGAAGTAAATGGGATATAATTAATGATGTGTTTTAAAACACAAAGAAGCTTACTAGGTAGGAGCTGGTGAGCTGAAGATGTAGTTAAATTTTTGAATTTAAAATGAGCCTTAAATCGTGGTATTGAATGGAAACAAAACACATGTATGTGCAGGTATGCCTGAAAAACAAAAGTGAACTCTCATATTAGGGATTTGGGGATACAGCAACCCAGTCTTGCAGGAAGTACAATTTTCCCACAATCAATTAGACAATGTAAAGCAAACATTCACTACTTAAAATAAATAATTACATGTGCAAAGGAAGAAGCACTGTGTTTAAATCTTACTGAAACTTAAATAATTGTATGAAAATGAAGAAGCTCCTGGCAAAGTCTGAAAAATATTGCCTCTTGTGAGGCACCTGATTGGACAGGAAAGAGATTTTAGGCTCTTGAGGAGAAGTTTTTCTGTGGAAAGTGGATGTTGTAAGGGAGGCAGAATATTTAAAGCTTTTGCTTTTATAGTCCTACAGTCCTATAGACATGCACATGCCATTTCTTCAATGAATTATTTTGTGATTTAGTGATTTTCCTAGGCAGGATTTTATATCTGAGGGTGAAATGTGAGCTTCTGAATTTCCTGTGGCTTCACACTTGAAGGACGAACCCTTAGACCTTGTGTGCTGTCCAGTAACCTCTGCAATGGAACTTAGTCCATACTCAGATTTTGGTGTCTTCCCACCCTGCCCCCCTCTCTGGCTGCACTGCAGTTTTTTGTCTATCACACAAATCATGACCTTTTTTTCCTGTTTTGTCTTCAGTATCTGTTTCCTGTTTTCTCTTTCCTTCCCCCACTGCACTTTTTTACTCCTAACTTTCTCTCCAGTGGTTGTTCTTTAGTTCACTGTTAGCTTGTTTTTGCAAGTTTTTTGCTCATAATTAAGAGGACTGAGAGCTATGAAATAAAGAACTACAGTATCAGTCTTTCTCCTTTAATGTGTTTCTCTATACGCACTAGTTACTGAATTGATTAAACATTAATTGACTGTTCTGATGTTTATACTGTTTCCCAAAGCTCAAGTCTACCGTATGGATCTGTGTTTCTCCCATTCTACTAAAGAGACTTAGATGCACACATTTTCTAAGTGCTGGAAGTTTTTGGCTTGTTATTTGTTCTGGATCATGTGTTCAGGCAGATACCTTAAGAGTAGCACATCCCAGGCTTCATCTGGACTAGAGCTCCAGTTCTTGGTCTCTGGCATCTCAGACGTCTCACCAACTCAGCGTTGGTGAGGCCACACCTCGAGTCCTGTGTCCAGTTCTGGGCCCCTCAGTTCAGGAAGGATATCGAGGTCCTAGAGCAGGTCCAAAGCAGGGCAACCAGGCTGGTGAAAGGACTCGAGCACAGACCCTATGAAGAGAGGCTGAGGGAGCTGGGGCTGTTCAGCCTGGAGAAGAGGAGGCTCAGGGGAGACCTCATCACTCTCTACAACTCCCTGAAAGGAGGGTGTAGCCAGGGGGGGGTTGGTCTCTTTTCCCAGGAACCCCTCAGCAAGACAAGAGGGCACGGTCTCAAGTTGTGCCAGGGGAGGTTTAGGTTGGACATTAGAAAGAATTTCTTTACCGAGAGGGTGATCAGACATTGGAATGGGCTGCCCTGGGAAGTGGTGGATTCTCCATCCCTGGAGTTATTTAAAAAGAGACTGGATGTGGCACTCAGTGCCATGGTCTGGTAACTGCAGCGGTAGTGGATCAAGGGTTGGACTTGATGATCCCTGAGGTCCCTTCCAACCCAGCCAATTCTATGATTCTATGATCTCACTTTAGGAACTATTGTTCAAGGGGTCTTGATTCCTAAGAGACCATAATGTAATTTGAAACAACAATCTGAGTCTCTTTATGTTAGGATATGATTCTTTTGGCTTCCACACAGGAATGTGGTCTTGCAAAAAAACCCAATTTTTAACCAGTATAATATGGTAACAAAACTGAAATGAGTTTATGTTTACATACATACACCAATTTTCCTTTTCTCACTGCTTTGTATTTCAAAGGACTTCGGAGGCGAATCCAGAGTCAAGGAAAACTTAGGTAGTAAAGGGGAAATCCACAATTGTGCACTCAAATATGGTCTTGGATCTAAGATGAAATGCAACAGAAGTATAGTCAGAGAATAGCAAGGTAAAGATGCTTTCAAACGTTTCTTTTCTCAGCTTTGAAACTGGTGAGGTCAGAAAGAGGGAAAGAAACCCCCAAATTACACTGATAGGGAGTTTTATTTAAATAGGTCTCTTTGGTGTGGAGTTCATAATGTCATGCTCTGTATGTTTGCAAAAAGAAACTGTTAGTAAATTGTTTTCAACTTGGATTTGTTTGCTGAGGAGCTTTGAAATGTCTCTGGATATATATCTCTGGATATATAGAATGAGAACTGAAATTTGGTCTGAGAGTTTAGTGTAATAACCCAGCATCCCCACTTGGATGTGGTCTTGAAAAGGCTTTTCTGCAATGGGTGAGGCTGCTTTAGTGAACTGCAGTTAGTGATATATATTTATATGGGAATGTCATTGCAGTTGTGGTTTGGCAAGTTAGTCCTTTTTTCCTTGCATACAAGACAGTTCTAAATAGTCCTCCCAACCCCGTTCTTGGTGTTCACAAATGAATTATTCTTTTAAATCTTCCTTATCTGTCATTTTCCCCTAACTCTCTGCAGAAAACTTTGTTTAAATAGTTACTCCCTTGGGACTTTCATGCATATCCTGTTATCTGTTTTATATTACAATCTTTCATGCTGGGAATGTCCTTCCAAAAAGCACAGAACAGCTAAAGCACTTAGATGACTAACAAGCATATGAAGTGTTGGACTCAGGCACAAACCCAGCATTATTAGCATAAAGTTCTCTTTTGCCTGCTTTTTACCTTTAGTATTAGATTTGTTTCTGACCATGAGGGGATCATTTCATCCATCCCAGAGATCTTTCAGTGGTCAAAACACTGAGTGGTAAAGCCATTGTCACGAAAAGCAGGAAACTTGTAGAAAGCTGCTGGCATTTTCAGTCTAATCAAATACCAGCGTTCAGAAGAGCCTATGGGAGCAATGAAGTTTTGGCTGCCAATTTTATTTGCTCAGCTAAGAGGCATCTCTCCTTCTCTGCTTTTTGTTGCTTGGGATTGGCAACGTTATGCTCCCACAGGAGCAGTAGATGCATACTTTCTGGAAGAGCAGTACTGTTTGTAGTTTCAATACTTTGTTATATATTCCAGTCAACATAAGTACATAGGAAAATATTTGCAGCACCCTGCTTTACATGTATCATTTTAGCTGGGTTGTAATTTTTGGGAGAGGACAAGAGGGCATACTGAGCAAATTGGTTCTGTTCTTTCAAGGGAATACTTCTGTTCTAGTAGCACATGAAAGGGTCTGCTAGTACATGTTAGCTGCAGTCACAAAAATTAAACCACCAACATGACATCTTGGGTCACTGACCTCTGAGGTTTGGGGAATGTGGCATATCTGGCAGAGAATATGGAGCAGTATTTATTTGTTGCAGCAGCAGTTGTGAATGTTCATGGTCATAATTATTTTTCATCCACTTATTTTTTAAATAAAGCATACTACATTAATAGCTTTGGTTTTTTTACTTGCATGCGTGTCAAGATCTCTGCAGGTCCTTCAGCAGCAGATTTATTTTCTGGTAGCAAAATATTCAGCAAAAAGACAGCTGCAACTTAGTTGTAAAGTTTGAAGCTATAAAGTGAAAAACTTTTGGATTTTTGCAGCCATTTGGAATTTGCATTAAGGTTCTTTAATTGCAGGTTTATAACAACCAAGTATTTGAAATTGACTTCTTGTTTCAGTAGGAAGTTGTAGCAGTTTTTCAGACAATTTTTTTATTTCAATGTGCATCCTAGTTCAGGATATGTAACATGAAAAAAAGTAGTGGGAGAAGATTATAGATCTGTCACCTGGATAAAAACACATAATGTCACTTCTTGCCAGTTTTTTTCCTCAGTAATGTGCAGACATCACTCAGTATTGTTTAACTGGCTTGCCAAAAAGCTGTTGGCTCTGTAGCGCTTATATTTGACAATAGCAAAGAGGATAAAGAGCACTTTAAAGTTGAAATACAGAGCAAATGTTGCTGCTGAAAGAGGCACTTCTGTGGCTATGTTTACAGTGTAAAGCTTCGTAAACAATTGTCTATTAAACTCTCCTTCTATGTGACAGAGCAGAGTGTCTTAATGCATCTGACAGTTGGTTTCTCGACATTGTTCCCGAGTTGAAAATAAAAAGCAGAAATAAAAAGCTATCAGGCATTTTGAATGTGATCTCATTAGTGTCTGCGTCTGTATGACATTGAGCCTCAACATACTGGTGAAATAAAGCTAATGGTTATGTCAGCTTACAAAAATTATTTGTAAATGTGTTCTTTTTGTAGGTATCTGTCACTAGCATTCTACCAAAAACACAAGTTAGTTGTTTCTCATTTCTGAATCCCAGTATTGAGGTTATTTCCCTCTTTAGCACGCTGTTGTACATTTCCTAAACATGCAGGATGGTAATGATTCTCCATATGACATCCAGTGAAGAGGAAATGGATACTTGTCAAAACAATAATGTGCATCTGGGATTCCAGCTTCCAAGAGGCTTATTGCACTGGGGGCCTCTCACTTTGGAGTTAAAAAAAAATAAAAAAAATAAAAAATCTTTGGTAGTGGTACATTTTTACCTTTTTTTCAACCCAAGTTGGAAAGTGCTGTGATTAACCGTGTTATTGTAAATGCTTTGGAAGAATACTTTATGCAAGACTAAACTTAATGTTTTAAGTATAAAAAGAAGCTGGTTTTAATCTTGCCAGTATATTAGAAAGAATGAAAGTTGAAAATGAAAAATTTGTTGTGGCATCTAGAAATCAGTCACCGCCAAATCAGAAGAAGCTAAATTTAAAGAACTCAAGTAGATTTCCAATCCCCCAATTTTTTAATGAAGAAGTGAAAAAAATTAAATGTTTGCCTGTGATTCAGTGAAATTATGGCAGTTACAGAAACAGCCATTTGAGTGAGGTGAGATGGAGTGGAAGAAAGAGAATGGAGATCTGAGGGGACAACATTGCTCAGAAAAAATATTTCTCACTGTTCTTTTGTAGTGTCTAAAATTGTGGTCATCGTGAGGTTTTTATGCGAAAAGTCAGAACCCTCTGTGAACTTGAAACATTGATTTTTAAAGATAGGGCAGGGATTTTTCTCAAATTATGTTCTTAGCTTGTTGGACAGATAACAGGAAAACAGAGCTGTCTCTTGACCCGTGTTCATTTTCTGGCTGCTGGAATGAATTTGGAACTGAATCCAAGGTTTTCCACTGAGCGTGCCCTTCTCTAGCAGTGTCAGGGCCTGGGTGGGGTCACACTTGTTCAATGCAGCTTTTCAAAAAGTCTGTTGGATTCTCATCAGCTTACAACTCTTTTCCAGGGCTTGATAACAGCACAAAACTAACTTAATAAATTTACCTGATAAACTAGCTTGATTATATATTTGCATATGTACTCTGGCAAAGAGAGTTTTCCCGATATGAATTAAGTTGCTCTTTGAATATTTTTTTTTTTTTTGCCTTACTATATTAGAGTATTTGTAGATTGCAAATATAGAAGTAGCATATTCCTGTTATCTCTGGATATGGTATAGATAGCACTGGGTGAGCTGCAGGGTGTATATGTGCTTATATGTAGTCTTAAAGAAATTTTGATGAGGACATCAACTCAGGATCTGTTGTAGCACTTGGAAAGTATATATGATCTGCTTTAGTCAGAAAGTTTTGGGGTTGTTTTGATTGAGCTTTACGTGTTGTATGGGTGCTATTACAGAGATGATGCCGTTCTCAATACACTTCATTTACTTTGGAGAACAGTACTTTCTAATATTTTCTGTGTTTTACTATACATTTTTAGGCTGCTACCTAGTGTCAGGAGACAAATTTTAACAAAATAATGTTAAAAGAATTTCAACTTGTTTTCATGTCCAGTAGTATTAACTTTCCTTTCTGGACAGTAGTATCCCTTCAACTGAATTGTCCTTTAAAACCAGTCCTTTTAAGTTGCATATGGATTGCAATAACCAGGTTATTTGCCATACAAAATACAAATGATCTGCAAAAGGTGTTTTATGAATACTTGGGAGCACCTTAGTGATAGGCAATACATATGTGCTGCTTTAAGGGGAAAAAGATTTTGAAAAATAGTCATGTTCCTGGATTGTGCTTTGACTTTACAAAGAGCTGGGGTAACTTCCATGGAGTTACTTTACAGAAAATTGTCAGCATAAAAGCTCTTACAAATGTGGAGATATTCTCTCTAGACTGCATTTCCTCACTTTGCAATTTTAGATGGAAATAGCCAAGTCTCTGTCCTAGAAAAACCTAAAACCTTCTTTTTTTTATCTTCACTATGGTCTGCAGAATTACTGTCTGGAATCCTTGTTTCAGAAGTTTCTTCTACATTCACACCATGTTATGTAGGGACTTGTCAATGTTTTTCTGGTGAGTCCTGTGTATTCTGCATATTGCAAGGAATGATGACATTTGCAGAACATTTTCTAGCACTAGAGAAACTAGTTGATATTTCAATATTTATGTAAGGACAAAAGTGTCTTCTTAGTAATGCAAGTATGCTACTGTATTTGGGAAGGAAACATATGCTTGCAAATGAAGTATGCAGCTGTGTGATGGCATAGATATAAACATGAGGGCTAACAAAATACTTTTAATTTTGGATAGTGACTGCTAGCTAGGTCAAAGGATGCTTATGAGTATAGTTACCATTGACTCTGGGACTGTGAACCACTATGACATTACCTGCTGTTTTCTGGAAACTGGATTTCATAGACATAGGAACTTTTGTGAAGACACTATTTTGTTCCATTTCTGCTCATGGAGATAAGCTTAGAGGCTATGTGAATATATATATATGTATGTATATAATATAATTTGACACATATTAATGTACATGTGAAAACTTATGTTTTATTGCCATGGAGTAGTTATTTACTGTCTGGTGCTGAAGTTGTATTTATTAAATTATGTTCCATTAATACTTCTATAAAAGCATTCAATTACTTGCCACAGTGTGAATTACACTTGAAATTGGGATACTGTTGCTGTTTAAAGTTTGATCTTTGAAATGAGCTACTGATTTTTAGAACTATTATGGCACCATCTGCTGACCGATGCACAGACTGGCAATGACAGTTCGCTCACCTCACTACCTCCTTGCAAATGAGCTTCCAGTTTGAGGCAGCTGGCACAGAATCATAAAGACAAAAGCTGATTTTTAGTTGGCTTGTGTTTGGCAAAAGTATTTTTAGCAGGATATGATATTACAGTGGCAAACATATGAATCATAACAGCTTTAGTTGTCAGGTCACCCGGGTTATTGCATAGTTTGGAACCGTGGGATGTTAAAATAAATAATATGGGGAATTTTGGCTCTTTGTGACATAGGATTATTCTTGGCATTCTGTTTACCTATATGTTACCTTCTGAGCCTACAAAGAAAAGCCACGAGGTCAGTTCAGGCCCCAGCTCTGGTGGTCTTTTCAGAGCGTGAGAAACCAATGGACTCTGACAGGCTTCTGCCTTGCGGCTGCTCTTGAGACTCTCCAAAAAGCAGAGTCTGCAGTCTGTCTGTTCAGCCTCTGTAGTCAATCTTGATTTTTGTGCACAACAATCATCAGGAGAGGGACAAAAGAAAACATCCCGTGTCGCATTTGAGGTGTAAATGCTTATTTTTGGGTTCATTTGCTTAGAGATCATCTTAACTTGAAAATACGTGATTAGATTTCATACGTATACAACGTTTTCCTGTGGTTCTCTGTTGCAGATTTTAAAAATGCATTCAGTAGTTTGCTTAACTGTTGATTTTTGACATGAGTCTCATCTTTTTTCTTTCTTTTTTTTTTTTTTTTTTTTTTTTTTCCCTCCCCCAGGAATGTGCTTAAAAATGAACTTGGTCAATAGTCTGTTTGTTTGTATGTATATACATACAGTCCTTGTATATATCAGACACACTGTTCTGTTGGTATAAATGCAGAGAAGCATTCAAGTTTCCATGGAGAGAACTTCCTGAGCTGAGGATTGAGTGCAGACCTGTATTTTATTGGGAGCCATACAATGTGAATGTTGCAGGTTGATGCCACTAAACCATTTTTAGGGATGGTTTTGGTTCCTTAAGGACCTCAGAATTGAAAACTATTTTGTAGCTAATTAATTCTTTTGTATTCAGAAAGCTCCATGTCTTTGCAACTCTAGTAATCTACTTAATAATGACTAAATGGTGAAATTTGATTTACTTTTTGCTCTGTATGCTAATAAAATGTTTGCAGGATGTATTGTGCTTTTAGCAAATGATGCAGCAAATGATGCAATGCCGTGTTTTCTTGTTTTCATACTATAAAATTCAAGTGTTAAAGCTAAACAGAAGTGCAAAATAAAGTTGTTGGTTAGTATATTCATCCTGGTTTGGAGTATAATTATTACAAACTACAGAAAAAACCCCAAACTGATTTATGCTATTGAAAAATCTTCTTGGAGTAGTGCCAAGTTCTTCAGATATTACTTAGTTGTTAAACCAGACCCTTTTACAGTCTGTAAATTTTGAATGATTGTTCCAGCTAGATTTTACTTTCTTATGGTTTCTTTGTAAAAAAAAAAAAAAAATTGTGTTGAAACCAGAATGCCTGCTGTTCTTAAATGACCTGTCCTAACCAAGTGTGAAATGCAGAGCAGTGTTCTGCTGTGCCTCAAATCAATAATATGAAAAGAAATTGAATGTTTTCTTTAAAACAAAATTTTAAAAAAACTCAAATAAGCAGTTTAAGTACACACAGCCTTCTTTCATGTTTCCACGTATGTTCTGTAGGCACAAGAAACTTTTTTAGTTTTTTTTTTTTTCTTGCATGTGTATTCCATGTGAGCTTTAATATGTGTTAGGGCAAGTGTGCAATTGGTTACTTTTTATGAAGGTAGTATTTTTTAAAAGGAATTACTAACACCAGCGTGATCCAGGAGATTGCATGACTTCTTCACACAGTGGCCTGAGTGGAATTAGTGGACTCAATTGTAA
Source organism: Heliangelus exortis (assembly GCF_036169615.1). Lineage (NCBI taxonomy): Eukaryota > Metazoa > Chordata > Aves > Apodiformes > Trochilidae > Heliangelus > Heliangelus exortis. Next base: position 60,147,513 of record NC_092424.1, read on the forward strand.
TTTATTTGAAATAGGATGATTTTTTTTTTTTTTTTACTACAACATAGTGGTTTCCTTGTAGATCCTGGTAGACTGTAGACTGGTGTATACCTATCAAAGGGATTTTGATGGCTTGAATTTATAAATTTCATTGACAAACTGGAAAAGAAAAAATAAGCTTGGGACTGCCTCTTATTTCATGCAGTCAGAAAAAGAAAATGAGTAAAATGAGATCTAGAAACAGTTGGGAAAAGGATTTTGATTTGTTGTGCTTATGAATAAGTAATACTATAATGAAAATGGTGAATTAAGATGCAGATTATCAATTGCAGTGAAAGAAGGTTTTCTATGGTTTAATTCAATATTGTCTAACTTTTCAGGTTACATCTTTTTCCTTTTTTTTTTTTTCCTTTTCTGTCTGTAAACTTCATGTTATATCATGTTACCTGCCTTCTGTTTCTGGCTTCTCTATGGTGCCAGGAAAACTTTTTGGTCAGACAAATGTGTTTCAAAAATTTATAGTATTAGTATTATAGTATTATATAATATTAGTATTATAGTGTTATTTATAGTATTTAGTATTGTAGACTTTGCAACCTGCAACACTATACTCTGACTGCAGAACTCCAATGCTTTGTCCACCACTACATTATTTTGTGCTGTGAACTGCAAAACCAGAGGATCTTGTGCAGCATTGAAATAATGATTATAATGAAGAGAGTGCAGGGAAGAGCAAGTAGACCTGATTTTTCTAGTTTTCAAGGGTTTCCTAATTTGTCTGCTGAAATGAAACTAGAACCATGTCAAACTCCTGTGCTAGAGAATGTAAACATTTTGGGAAGACTATCCCTTACACTCTTGGTCAGTGCCCTTGTTCTGTAAATTCATCTGTCTCTAAAAGCTCATTCAGAGACTTCTAGGAGTGTAAAGAAATCTACAGGCTTAGTGACTCAGCGTGTCTTATTTTTTTTTATCTGGAAAAGGAGTGAAGTCACAAGCTTATGGGAAACTGAGCTCATGAAAGAAATTTCCTCCTGCTGTGGGCATCAATTGAAGGCATTAAATGAACATGGACAGAGTTGTTTAAACAGAGGCTGTAACAAGTTTCCCTTGGTTCTGGTGTATAAGGACAAGTTCTCCTTTTAAATGTGACATGAGTTCTGAAAAACATGGACACTTGCAGATGCAGAACCTTTCTTGTTTTCATAGTGACCGAGCTGCACCACCTACTGCTGTCCTGGCTAAATTTAGTCAGTTAAGATGTGTAACTTGGTAACCTTGGTTTCTTTTATTGTTAAAACAGTACCATAGGAGCATGTTTACAGGATCATTTATTTTGTTGAGTTTTAAGGAATTTTCTGCAGATGCCTCCTATTTGACAGTATGAGCAAAATATCTTAATTTCAAGGATAGTTTATAATTTTTATTAGTGTATACACTAATACACTGTATTTCATGTACTTCTGCATGTTTTGAGAAAGAAAAAAATGCAGACAATAGTGATTTTTCCCCCCTTTTCTGGTAGCTTCTTTGAAGATTTGTTTATCATGCTCTCCAGCATTATTTTAGCTACTTTCTGAGAAGAAATTGGTTAGAGATGCATGAGAAAAAATCCCCACCATGTCCATTAAGAATAAAATGTCCATTTTGAATTTATTAAGCAAAGTGGATTGCTGTTGTCTGTTCAGCAAAAGTTTGTGGATTTTCATGTCAGGGCAAGTTGATTTTGGTTTTGTATAGATTGTTCATTTTGATAATGAACTTCTACATGCTTAGTAAGATTAATAAATACCATTGCAAGAATAGCAGCAGTTCTTTGTAATATATGGAGATGATTGCAAATGTAGTATGACCAGCAGTATCTTTACATGTGGCTTTTAGCACATATGTAATTTGCCATATATATGTGGCAAATTCTTTAATATCAACAGCTAGTTAAATGAAAACCTGCTTTTCAAAGGCCTGTTACCCTCTGAGTTAAATAATACTTTCATGAGTATTAGTACTCTATGACAACAAATTTTATTAATAATTAAAACTTGAAGGGTTTCACTGAAAGTGGCTACATAACTAATATTTAAGCTTGAAATTAACTCAGAAATCTGACGTGTCAGTAAAGATACTTTCAATTTCCCCATTGATTAATGCTTTGTTTAGATTGCAAAGTTTAAAGCAGCAAACAAAACTATGCACGATATAGTTACTTTTTTTTTTGTCTCAGGATGCGTATGTGAATTTGGCTGTGGATAGTTCAAGGTTTCTATTCTAAAATCACATTTGTTTCCTCTGACTCAATATTGTCCATCTCTTTTGCTAGAAGGGCAAAAGTGTATGGTTTAGTTTAACTTAGTTTCTGACTATCTGTGGATGTGCTTTGGAAACCTTCAGGCAAAGTGTTGCTGCACCCTTGTGACTGAAACTCCTTTCCAGTTACCTCCATGTGCAGTGTAAAGTGTTGCACGTCAATGTAAAGTGTTGCACGTCAAGTGTGAACCAGATGACTTTCTTCTTGACTCTCTTTTGGGCAGGGGTTGGGGCAGAAACTGTTGGGTTCATCAGGAGTCCTGAACTAACAGCATCCTGACTCCAGTGGCAGGTCTTACTGGTGATCAGTTTTAATGGAGATGGCCCAATATTTTGAAGTTATGAGACAGTAACTAGCCAGCAAACCTTAGGCTAGACATACCAGTTTAAAACTAATTGTTGAAGAGGGTTGTGAATAAATACCTGTTATTATTTCTACTGGAATATAACCATTTTAAGCTTTGGGCCATGGCGTGCTTATTTTTGTTGCCTCCTGTCAATAAATTGGAAAAAAATTTATACTTTTAAGTAATCAGTGATATGAAGATTATTATTATTGTGTACTCTGTTATAGTATTATGATTTGTCTTTCATTTTACAGAAGAAAAGCAAGCAGAAAGGAGAGTATAAAAATCATGTGTAATTTTTATGGTGATTGGTAGGTGCTCATTATTAGAAACCCAATCATTTAATTAAAAAAAAAAGTTTCCTAGTGTTATTTGTAATTTCCTCAGTATTACTGACATAATTTTTTTTTTTTAATTTTTTGTATTTGGTATAGTTTTCATCATCCTTTTTTCCTGTTTCATAAGTTTTCTCTTTCATTTTCTTCTATCCCCGCCACTGGCTCACCATGTGTGAAATGAGGGAATTGTGAAATTACACTCCTAATTTAAATGGAACAGATTTTACTATAAAATAGATACTAAAGTTGTAACTTATAATCTCTAAAATCAGTGTCTACTTCTGGTACAGGCAGCTATTTTTCTGTTTTAATTCTTTGCTGAAAAGGTATGGATGATAAGGAAGATGGAGAGTTGCATAAGATCTAAGAGTACAGAAACTTGAAATGAGTCTCTTTTAAGGGAAGAACAGCTTTTCTTAATGTGAAAAGGAACAACTAGAAGCATGTCCTCTATTATTTTAAAGAGACCTACTGTATAAAACTTGTGTTATATTGTGAAGTGTCACTGAACAGTAAGAGGATTGAATCTACCAGACTAACTGGAGGTGTTCTCTTCTGAAGTTTGAGCTTCCAGGTCAACTGAGGAGCCCAGTACAAAGGGAACTGAAGTTCTTCATGGAATAATCTTGTCTAATAATTTTAAGGGTATCTTGCAATTAAAATAAAAGCATTTCAGTGAGAACACTAAATTGTTGTCAAGGAGAGGGAAACTATTGGCAGATCTGTCTCTCTATAGTATTATTTAAAATGTTTGCCTGCAGAGCATTACGTTTTAGCTTACTGGCTTTTCTTCTGAGCTGAGCATTTGGAAAGTATTTCTTTAACCCCACTAAGTTTAATTCAGAAACTATTTTTTATTTGTACTACAAATTACTGCAAATAATCTAGGATTTTGTAAAAGTAGTGATGCTGTATAACAAAACTATTTTTGTTATTGTTTCTTTCAGCAGAAGTTGCAAAAATGACAACTGAAGTTGGCTCAGAGACAGAAGTAAAGAAAGATTCTGAGCATGTGGGAACAGACAAACCTAAGGAGAAGCCTGAAAAAGCATCAGAGACTCCAGAAAATCAAAAATCCAGGGAAACATCCTCTAAAGAAGCTCAAGATTCTTCCTCTGTCTCAGCAGCAACTAGCCAAAGTAGTCCACGTAGCCAAAAGAAGGAAAAAACTTCACCTGAAAGCAAGGGTATTTCTCGTTTCCTCCCCCCCTGGCTTAAGAAACAAAGATCATACACCTTGGCAGAGCCCAAAGATGAGAGCAAGAAAAGGACCACAGGGGAAGAGCAAGTAGTGGAAAAAAGTGAAAGCCAGACACCAGAGGGGGTGGCTCAGCCAAAAAAGAGCTTAGAAGAAGCAGCGGCTGAAAATCAGCATAAAACTAAAGCAGATGACAAAGAAGAAAAATACTCCGTTAGTAGTGCTGAAACACAGGTACATATGGGAAGGCTCATGGATGCTTTGGAGTGATTTTAATTAGACCTATTCATTATTTCATGAGGCAGGAAAGTTCAGTTCTGGGTCCCTCACGACACGGAAGTCACAGAGCTGCTGGAGCGAGTTCAAGGAAGGGCAACCAAGCTGGTGAAGGGTCTGGAGAACAAGTCCTGTGAGGAGAGGCTGGGGGAATTGGGAATGTTTAGTTTGGAGAAGAGGAGGCTGAGAGGTGACCTAACTGCTCCCTACAACTTCCTTTCAGGTCGTTGTAGGGAGGTGGGTGCTGGCCTCTTCTGGAATGGGTAATGATAGGACCAGAGGAAAGGGCCTGAAGTTGCACCAGGGGAGGTTTAGACTAGATCTGAGGAAGAATAGTAGTACTCTGAGAGAGCAGTTAGCATTGGAATGGGCTGCTCAGGGAGGTGGTGGAATCATTGGAAGTGTTTAAGAAATGTTTAGATGAGGCACTTAAGGACAGGCTCTAGGGAGTGTGGTGATATAGATAAAAATATTTTAAATATTTGGGGGAGGGGTTGGGTGATTTGACGGTTGGATGTGGTGATCTTAGAGGTCTTTTCCAACTACGAAAATTCTGTGATTTTTGTCATTCGTGTAAGGCTTTGTTAGCATCATGTTGGGGAAAAATGATAGGCACAGTCTGGCCTTTTTGCACCTGGGTTGATACAGCTAACAAGTAGAACCACTGGTTTTAAAAGTTTCTACTCTGTGGCAGACCATTTTTTTTACTCCAGTCATTTTAGATGTCTAATTTTAGTGTAACATCACACTCAGACATAGTTCAAAGGAACATCAAACTGTTACATCGTGGTAGAAATCAGCAGGTATAACAGCAGAAGTTTTTTTTAAGTCATCTTTGTCTCTGAAGCCTGGGGATCACATCAATACCTCCTTAGTCGCTTAACCGTAAGAAATGGTTGATCTAGAAGCCCTTTATATCTCAATTTTTACTATCCATTTCTTAGAAACCATTCTTGTTGTCACTGTCTTTATTGATTCATTCTGGGAGGTTGGTGCTGAGTTCCAGACAAACCACCTTCTGCAGTGCTCCTGAGTCTTGCCTTTTGAAAACCTGCATGTCAGTTCTTAGCATGCAAACCCCATGTTCTGGGATGGTTAAGATAATTATGGGCATAGAGAATATATGAGGAGGAGGTGAGAGAGCTGGTACTGGAGAAGAAAGTCAAGGGGAATCTTGCAAATGTGTATAAATACCTGAAGGAAGGGAATGAAAAGAACCCAAACTCTTCCCAGTGATATGGCACTGAACAACAAAAGGCAAGGGGCATTAAGTGAAAACACGGAATTCCATCTTAAATCCCCCCAATTTATTTTTTTTTTTTTTTTACTGTGATGATGGGTCAAATGCTGCAATGCTGCAACAAGTTGCTCAGAGAGGTTGTGAAGTCTCTGTCTGTGAAGGTACTCAAAACCCAGCTGGTTACTGTCCTGGGCAAACTGCTTTAGGTGGCCCTAGCATGGCCTTAAGGGTATTGGAGTAGGTGATCTCAGGAGTTGCCTTCTAACCTTGACCATTTTGTGATTCTGCATAACTTGACTTTTGTAAACACTGTTTTTCAGTTTGTATAAGTCTCAGAGCTGCTTGTTAAATTTGTTTCTGTTAGGAAAAAAAAAGCCAGTAAAACATAAAAATATCTCTTCAATGAAGGAAAAGAAAAAGCACCTTCTGTGGTTTGAGGGCAAGAATATCTGATCTGCAAAGGAACATCTGAATACTTAGACTGCTTATTGTGCTTCCAGCATGCGTGCAACTTTAATTTTCATTTAATGTCTTATTTATTAGTAGCTTATAAAAGAAGTGAACAAGTTAAAAATATCCACCTTCATTAGTTTCTTTCTGTTTACCTGTATTTTATATAGCCTACCAAAGAAGATGGTAAAGAAGCGGAAGTAGAGAAAGTTGCAGAGGAGAAAGAAGAAAAAGAAAGGGAGACAAAAGAAGTGCAGACAGCTGAAATTAAAACAGAAAACACTCATCAGAAGTCTCCCAAGAAAACTAAAACTGTGCAGTGTAAAGTGATGCTTCTGGATGGGACAGAATACAACTGTGATCTAGAGGTAAGACCTCTATAAAGGTAAGGTCTCTATAGAAGGAGATCAGTTTTTCAATAAAGAAAATTTGGTTTCATTGCACTAAGTGTTTAGCAAATGTGATTCTGTATATTTAGAGAGTTCATTACAATGTTACATTCTTGCTGTTACCATTACAGGCCAGTTAACATTTAAGGCCTTATCAGTTTATCTAAAAAAATGCACTCTGAGGAACACTTACAAATAAGAAAAAAATGCAACATAGAAATCTTTTCATTGGTGATCATTTGACAGTTCAAGCTTTATTGTCTTACAAAAAATTAAGGTTTTCCTGAAGATAATGTCACATTTATTGAATGTTTTGAGTTAATTAATGTATTTTTTAATTTTAGTTAGCTGAAGAACTAAAGTTTAAAGAAATTTTCTTTAGGAAAGATTGTTAGAAGTATAAAATACATATTTCTCTTTCAAGTTATGTTGTAGTCCCAAATTTTTATGGCTGCATGCAATTGCAATGCTTGTTTACAACTCTCAGTCACTGGGTTAGGTATTTTGTATATTTGTTATATATGTACTAGAGACTCAGTTGTCTGCATACGTTCCATGTCCTATTTTAAGATTGCTGTTACAGAGTTTCTTGATACTCATCACTTGGAGAGAGTGATAAAGCAACCAAGGAACACTTTGAAAGTTCTGTTCTCAGCCAGTTGCATCTTAGAGGGCTCTATCAGGATTGGTTGTGTCACATGCTCTGTGAGCTTTCCTTATGCCTCTGGTAACAGCCTTTTTCAAGTGGCAGGTGTTACATATTTCAGCTTTCTGGATTATTACCAATAAATAATCATGAGTTGAGAAAGTTCAATACTGAAGTGTTTCTTTTGAGTGGCTGTGACTGACAAACATCTGAAGTTACTTTTCTTTAAATGCTTCTTCACTTGTCTTGTGAGTGAAATACTGAATTATATGCAGCAGGGATGTTATTTTCATGTGGTCTCCACTGCTTTCTTAGGGCATCATAGGTAATCCTTATTAAGATGACAGTTCTTCACTAGCTGGCTGGTAGTCTGTCCAGATTAAGAAGCTGATTGGTTTTTTAGTGGCCTGATTTGGCTGCTTTACGGTAAGAGTTTTGAACTCTTGTTATGAAGACAAAAACATTGGACACATGGAGTTAAATCTGAGAAGATGACATAGCTTTGTTTATGGATGATTAGCTTGCTTTTTTTTTTTTCCTTCCTTTTTTCCTTCCTTTTTTCCTCCACAATGAGCTGGTTTGACTTTCAAAGCCTGGGGTAAGAAGCATGTAGTTAGGCAGAAGTGAAAAAGCAGTAGGTCTGTGACAGTAACCAGTAGACAGGTACAGTAATTAGATTCTCATATCTTCTTACGTTTTAAAACTTATTTTTTAACTTCCTGTTAAATTTTGTTTGGTTTTTTAGCTAAGCAATCAGCTGTGTGGATGTTTTGGCATTTGGTTTGATCATGGAGTTTCATAAGTGCATTGTGAAATACTCATGGAAAACTTACACAGGGAAAAATGGGAGTATCCTAGGGCTTTATATCTCCTCCAAGCAAGGGTTAATGCTACAGTATGTCAACCAAAAAGGGCTGTGGTAGAAAGTTGTGCATAAGGGAATCGTATATCATATATCAAGCTTCTTTTTTCCTGTAATCTTCAGAAAGGAGTTGAATCTGGGGAGAAAACTTAATAGCTGGAAAAAAAATCACAAAGTAATTATAAATTTAGCTATATCAATATAAAATATGTTCTGGAGTTATTTTACATATTATATTATATATTTATATTATTTTATGTTTCATTTTTATAGTTTAGCTTAATTTTGATAGATTAAGTACATGTGCAAACTTAGCCTGTATTAGTTGAATGGAATTGGGATTTATTACAATTTAAAGTCTATTTAAAATTGAATTCACATAACTTCTGCATAAGAAGACATCTTCTCAGAAGGCATTTTTCTCACTGAGACAAAACACTTGATGGAAAAAAAGATGTAGCAATATGTAGAATGCGTTAAGAGAGATTTCAAAGCAAACATTTTTTTCTGTGACAGTGTTTCTGAAAGCTAATTTCTGGGTCTTTAACATGCCTCATTTATTGGTGAGTGTCATAGAATAGAAACTGATAGGATATGCTCAATTTGAAAAAGAATAGCTTTAATATGCTGAGATAGCAAGTTTATGTATGATATTGTTGGGAGCCAGGAGAGGGAACCCAAGCAGTTCACTCATGGCAAATCAGCATGGTTTGATTTTGGTTTTTGTTTTGTTTTTTTTACTGTGATACAGAAACATTGCTGCAAATTACTAAGTTGATGCTGTTCTTTCATAGTTAAGAATTTATCATATGTTACTCTAGGAATACAGGTACATCTGAATCTTTCTGTTTCTTTACCACTTGTATGTTTTGTGTATTGATAATTAACTTCCAAATTTTGTTCTTTGTTTTTAGCTTGCAGCTATCTAGTGGTGACAGTGGGATTACTCCTAGCTTGGTTTTGCATATCTTTCCTGTTGCACAGGGCATGCCTGACATGGTTGATGTTTGGCTTCCAACATAAAGCATATCTCAGATGTTTCTCTTTCTTGAGGGCTACTTCGTAAATTAATTTATCACTACTGAGAGTAATGTATTTGTTCTTGTGCCCAGAGCTCTTTATTTTGCCTGAAGTCTTTTGACTGGTGTCAGCTTGACAGTCTGAATTTATAAGTCAATAATTCTTTTTCTACAGAATTTTTAAAAGAGATATTTCAGCTTTCTTTGCGTTGATTTCCTTCATGGTTTTTGCTCGTTTATCTTTGTACTTCTATTACTTTATCTCTGTGGATGCAAACAGTAAGGACCTGCTTCATAGTCTTTTTCTTGACTATGTAGCTTCTCCAAATGTGCTAGTCCGAGTGCCAGTGTAGATACAACATTTAAGCTGCTTCACTATTGCTCAGAAAAGTCCATGACCTAGTAGCATAATGAAGATAAGCCCTGTACGGGGTGATGCCTATTCCTCAGTTCATTGTAATTTGAAAATCTTACTTTGGTATATTGTGGTCTTTTGATTTTTTCCCGGAAGTGAATGGTGTTCAATTTTGCCATCAGATTCTCTGCACTTGTATCTTGAATGATTGGTAAAATGTCTCTCTGGTCTGTAAATGCCTACCCTGTCTCTGAGGAATTGAAAATTATAAGCGGGAGTACTGTTATGAATTTTGGTACCAGGGAGTCTTCAAACTTTATTTTTTCAGCCCTGGAAAACTCCATAAGTAAGCAAAACAGCCTCCCTTGAAATGTTTTATTTAAGAGCTTTAAGTCCTTAAATCTGCATGCTACCAAAATAATTGATTTTCCGTGTTGTGTAGATTTAAAGTATCAAAAATAAAAATATCCAAAGCTCTTTATCTCTGGGAAACTTCTAAAATACATCATAAAATAATATTGTATGTATTGTACTAAAGAAGATGAGTTGTGTGTACACAATATGTGCATACCTAGAGAATGATCAATTAGTTCAATTAATTTACAACAGTTTTAAGGTTTAAATAACTCTTAAACATAATGTCCACATAGCCTCAGACTCTTCATAGTAATTTGTGAATGTCTGGAGGGTAGAAAAGAGGAAGAAACTATCATTTGATTAGTTCTGGAGAAGCATGACTTAAACCAATTTTCACAGGCTGCAAACTATTAGGAACTTCCAGGTACCCCCCTTTTTTTTTTTTTTTTTTTCTTTTAGAGGCTTCAGCTCACCTGCACGTTGTTATTCCTATATCAGAGAAGCTTCTCAAATTATGTGAGGATGAAAGATACTGAGTTGTATTTGACAAAAAAATGGAAATGACTGACTCTTTGTGCTTACTTGAAATTACAGTACCATATTAAATGATAAAATAGGTTGATGAATCAATAGTATAATGTTTCTGAAATGTAATGGCAGTTGATCTTTAATAGCATGAGTGAGCATACTGCTGGAATGGTTGAAATCTAATTTCTAGAAGCAATTTTTAATATTTTTAGCACAGTGCAAATTACTTAATTTTTAATGTATTCCTTTCCTTATATTTGACCTCTGTGGAAGCAAATATAAGTTATTAATCTTTCAGGGGGATCTGTATGTGGTGCTTGCTGTCATGGGGGGGGGAATCAACTTGCTTTTTTTGCCCCTATTGTTTCCTAGGTAGTTGAGAGAAAATCTCGTCATTAAATTTGGGATCTATGATAAAGATTTGTTTTGATTTTCAGCTTTAAATATAACATCAGTCTTGAGAGATGTTAAGAAGTTTAAACAAATGAAAAAAAAAAAAAAAGTAGTAACTGCATGATTACTAGTTAGAAGAAAATGAAGATACTGTTGAATTTGTTGTGTTCAGTCAGTGGTCTAATTGAATATGTATAACAAAAGGCATGTAAAGGATGCCAGCATTGAACATATTTTATGCACGTATGAACAAGTGAAATATATTGGAGTTGACATAGGTTCTATGTTTACTTACAGTTTACTAATACAAAGTAAAATGTTTGTGTAATGTACAATTAAGATCTGTTTTAAACCCTGGATTAAGAAAAATCTGAATGAACTTGATATGGAACATGTTTAATTGTAGTGGAGTTTTCATTTGCAAATCAATTTTCTTACTGGATGTGTAGATTAGTGTTTGAACAAACTGTCTGTTCAAAGCATGACACATTTTATGTATCAAATTTATCATCATCTGTGTTTTACTTTTATAAGTGTTTAAAATTTGGTCCAGGTTCAACAGACACCAGTGAAAGTAACGTTTCTGTGTGAAGTCATCTTAAAGCCAAAAGATGCTTACTGCATATCTGAAGTTCTTTCAGGGGGAACCAAAGCCCTTTCTTTCACCTCTGGCATCTCCACAACCAAATTAATGTATATGGTATAAATGCCATTATTTACAGTCTGAATGTACCAGCATATGAAATGACAAGGACAATAACTTCCTTGCTCTTTCAGTACTCAAAATACTAGATTCTGAAGAAGAAAGATTTGACAGGGTTTTACAACTTAAAAAAAAAAAAAAAAAAAAGGCAACTCAGAAATGTTAGTCACAAATGAGCTCTGAATGTTTTACCCCATGGTTGGAGTGTGTGTTTTGTCCTGTATAAACTCAAGCAGTTGCAGTGCTTGGTTTCCTGGGGACAAGGGGATGTTTGGTAGAGTTACCATTGCTCCAGGCTGTGGCTGTTAGAATCCCATGTTAGGCCCCTAGAAAAGGGTGTCCAGGCAGATCAAGTCCCTGGTCTTCCTAGCTGTGTGGCAGTGATGGATGGAAGCTCTGGTGCAGAGAGGAGAGCTTGCAAGGGTGCTCTGTGGGCTGCAGGGTTGGTTTCTGCCATGGTCTGGGAGAAGAGTAACTAAGTTTGTCCTCAGGAGCTGAGTGACAGCTGTCATCAAGTGAGCCACCAAGGTTAAGGACAAGTCCCCATGTTGCCTCAAGGGCAGCACCCCAAAGACCTTCCTCTGAAGGATGCTGGGCAGGGCTGCTGGGAGTCCTGTGTCACAGTGCCACCACTCAGCAAGTAGCAGTCACTGCCCTGAGGCAAGATAAAAGAGAGCATCCTCTTGTGAACTGTTTCCAGCCTGCCCAGCTCTGCCGCTGGGACAGAGCTGGCCTCAGAGGTTCCAAATAGAACCACTTGAGGAACCAGTAGAATTACTTGGAGGAGGTGACTGAGGAAGAAGAACTGGAAGCTGGACAAAGCTGGAGGTTTTTTGGGTGCAGTGGTCATGTCCCGGCAGGGCAGCCTTTAAAGCTCATCTGATGGACTAAAATCCTGCTTCAACCTTTGGAAAACAGATCCTCAGGATATGAGAAACTGCTAGAGATGCCTGGGGCTATAAGGCCTTTTCAGATGGATAGCTGTGGCAAGATCAAGGGAATGCCTTCTTGAATAGCACTGCACAGCTCAGTCCTTATCCCCTGCTGAGCTAGGGGCAGCAGATGCAAGAAATGGGACGAAAAGATGTTTCAAGGGGTCCCAGTGCTTTGGAGCACCCACTGGTGTCCTAACAGGCACAGGAAGGATTCCTGTTCTCAAAGTCAACCAGGCTGGGGGCATTTTGCTGTTCTTGGAAGCCCCTGCAGTGGCTTCAGGTTGAGAGAGAATAGGGGTTGTGCATCTCCTGGGAAGCATGACCAGCCTGTGGGATGAGGAGGCAGGTCTTGCTCACATGCTCAGGGAATAGCTGATTGCCACCTCTGGGGGCAGGAATAAATCTTCCGCTGTGGCAGATTGACACTGGTCCCTCTGCAGCACTGAGCATAACTACTTGTTAGAGCTCCATTTTGGCTAAGTTACTGCCTGCTGCTCCTGCATCATGATGTTAGCCACAAGGATGGCACTTTTCCCCCCTGGGATGGGCTTGCAATGGTTCCTGGTGGTTTTTTGCCTTCCCCTGCAGCAGTGACCACATTCCCTTGATTGGGCTCCTCTGGGCCAGTTTGGTTTGATTCTTGCCTTCTGCTCTTCCTGAGGTATCACTTGTGCCCTGCCTTACTCTGACTCTGTTACAAGTTTGTAGTGGGAGGAAGCTCTGGTATTCCCAAGGTTCTGTTTCCCCCAGGTGGTGTTGCTGCTTCTTTTCAGCTCTCCCTGCGTGCAATACAAGTGCAAGGCAGGCATGAGTGTGCTTTTCATTTCACTGGCCAAGAAAGCACAGCAGAGCAATTTTTGCAGCCAAAAAACATCACCATGTATCATACTTTGGAAAATCTTCTTATTCATCATTATCACTGTTGTGTGTGTGATCAATACTGATCCTCATTCTTAAAGTTCTTTTTCCTCAGGAAACAGGCGTTGCTTGACTGTTACGCCTACTGCTTCTTTCTGTGACTTGTCTTTTCCAGACTGCAAGGGTTGTTTTTTTCAACCTAAACTGAAAAATGCATCAGCCTGCTCCTGGCTATGCATGTGCATTGTCTTAACTCCTGTGAGCATGGCTGTCATACAAATTTGGAAAAATGAAATTAAAAAAAAAATAAAAATCCTGTTTCCTCTTGTAACCTTTGTGATATGCATCCTTGCAAGTGTTTTTGGAGATAAAAGCCCCATGGTACTTCAGGCAAGAAACTGTCACATCATTATTCAACTCACAGTGAACACAGGGAACAGAAACAGTAATTCTATGTTGTGTGACAGGGTATGACCTCCATTCAGGAAAGCAGCCAAGCACTCATCCAAAGCTCTCAGCCCCTCAGAAGGTACATTCCTCCTTCCCACAAAAGGATAAGAGCCAGTGCCTAGGCTGTGACACACTTACCTAGTCTCCTCTACTAGTGCACAGCTGTTAAGAAATCTAATCAGATTTCCCCAGAATGTACTGCTAGGGAAAGGAGGAGGTAGAAAGAAGATATTTTTTTGGCTGCACATAGTACTCAAGGTGAGACCACACCAGCCCTGAGTATAGTGGGTTATGCTGTGTGATGCACCCCAGGGCACCGTTTGCCCTCTTGGCTGCCAGGGTGTGTGGCTGCATCAGGTTGAGGATGGTGCCAACCAGCACCCCCAGATCCCTTTCTGCAGGGCTGCTCTCCAGCCACTCCTCTCACAATTTCTATTTGTGCCCAACATTACTGTCCCAGATGCAGAATCTGGCACTCGCTAAATTTTCCTTCTTAAAATTTCATGCCAGTGATGGTTGCCTGATGTTCCAGTCTATTTATATTCTTCTATAAGGCCTCTCGTCCCTTGAGAGAATTAATAAGACCTCCCAGTTCGGTGTCATCAGGAAACCTGGTAATGGTGCCTTTACCTCTTGCATCTAGATCACTGATAAAACTATTGCATTCACAACAGAGCTCTAGAAAAGTCTCTATCTGATGCTGTAACTTATTTGCATCATGCTGTATTCTAGAATGTGTGCTGACATAACGTGGCCTTTGTGGCACGATGATGATGCCTTATGTGGAAGAGCTATAAACTTACAAAAAGATCTTTCAAGATACAGCTTTGCTACTGTATTCAAATTCTATGTTGACTTTGTCTCTTTATGAAGAAACTGCAATATCTTGCTATTATACCTGGAGTATGTTTCCTGTAAATTTGGCTGCTCTGTGTTTCTGTATGTCAGAGAGTTGATACTAGTGGGTTTTAGTTTATGAACTTTATGCAAAGATACATAATTAGCAACTGCCTCCAGGTATAATGATAGCATATATAGCATATATTATTTCTACACTAATCTGTATATTTCCTTCACTGAAATATGTATACCCGAAGCTTGCCTTTGCAAGGTTTGACAGCTGATGTGCACAGTGATTTAGGGAGAAAAATGATATCTATCACGTATCTAAGCAGGCTAAGATTCTTCAAAGCCTCTCTTGCTTATACTTTGTTCTGTATTTAGCTGTTCTCTATATAGCTTAATTTCTTTTATCAAGTTGAAGGTGAGACTGTCTAGAAAACTGTGGTTACTCCAGACTGCTGAGGGTATATAGTACTCTTTTTTCTGAAGGGGAACATTTTTTTAAACTACTGAACAGCTCTGTTTTCAAAAGTGGTTTTGACTTCTAGGTTCCACTGCCTTTCTGTGATGCTTTCGCCAAATTTTACAAGTGTTTCTTTGAAAATTTTCTGCTCTTTGGGACTGTAATGTCTTCAGGACAATGCAATCTTGAATAAATAAAGCTTTGGATTCTTGGAGAATAAAATAACAATGCCCTCCTTATTTTCTCAGTGCATACCTTCCTTTCTCTCCCCTCCCAGCCTCAGTATTTGGTGCTGTGGAGCTGAGCTGCAGGCCAGAGCAGGCTGGGACATATTGTGAGTTCTTTGACACTGCCTGGGGGACAATGACTGCAGTGTCCCCAGGGCCTACACAGGGGCTGTTGATGGCGTTTCTGTGGAATTGCAGTGGTGTGTGGCATCTACTGAGATCTGTAGGATAAGCAAGGGCAGAAATTCTTTTAAGCTGCCAAGCCTCGAAATGCCATGCAGAACAGTCATGAAGGAGTTGGTTCAAAGTGGGAGACTGCGTGCCATTGGTGTTAAAATTTTGACTGTGAAAAGAAATTCTCACCTTCCCCCCTTCGTGTTGTGAGCCCTCTGCTCTAAAACTGTCTCCTGTCAGTTGTCATCTTTAATACAACAAATCTTTTCCCTAAAACCTGGCACGCTAAAGTAGGGCCTGAGTCTGCATTTCATTGCCACCAATAGGAAGATACAGGATGCCCCTTTTTGCATTCTGGGTTCCAAGTACAGGAAGAACAGAGAAAATTTCAGAACTAATTGGCATTTGCTGAAGCTGCAGTAATACTCCATAAAAGCAGCCTTTTTAGGAATGTGTTATGATGATTGATCTTGGATTGCTACTATAAAGTGGAAGACTGATACTGAAACTAACCTTAGAAAAATTGCATGGCTGTTTTTGTTCTGGATTTTTGTTTTCTGTTTTGGGGGCTGTGGGTTTTTTTGGTTGTTTGTTTGTTTGTTTTATTTTTTAAACTGACTTACAGAAAGAATAAAATTCTTAGAGACAGGATTTTGTTGTGAGTACTCAATGGATTTATTGGGTACTGAGAGAATTCATAAATCTAGAGACAGAAGGCAGCCCTCTTATTGTCTGCCCCTCAAAACCTCAGTATAGTTGTGTTACGTGGTGTAAAATATTTAAATCAATTTAGGTACTGAATTTTCCTTGTGTGTTAGAGTAAAATTTTTCAATTAATTGAAAAACTAGAAATGTCTTTGTCAGTGATATCTATGTTTCAAAGCATGGTGAATAGCGTATCATAAGAAAATTACAACTTTATATATTATTGATATTCAAATTTTTCCGGACTAAATAGTATCAAATAAAAGTATTTGTAATTCAGGATTTTACTGATTTTACTAATAGCACTTTTTTTTTCTTATTTTTTCCTGACTGTTTTTTTCTTCTGTTTTTTTCCTTTTCAGAAAAGAGCAAAAGGCCAAGTGCTCTTTGACAAAGTGTGTGAACATCTCAATTTACTGGAGAAAGACTATTTTGGACTGTTGTTTTATGAGAATTCAGAGCAAAAGGTAAGCCTGTATGAGGGTTTTGTTTGTTTGTTCTTTTACATTGCTACTGACTTCAATAGTTTAGTGAGGTATATTGTATTAAATATATACCATTACATTTAGGTAAACTGTTGCAAAATGTCAATCTAATTTGGTGTAAACTTGCAACATGTGGGAGATAGTGATGTGTATGTTGATCTCTAATAGAATGCCCATTTAATCTTTAGAGTGGGAGAGTATTTTAGGTATTTTAATTTTTGAGAACCTTTAGAGTGTAATTTCTAGGCTTTACAGTAAAACAGCAATATAGTATGATAAAATAGTGTAGTATAATAAAACAGTGCCATCCCTGCAAATGAAGACAGGAAATTATGAATTATGGACAGCAACAGACTTTTTAAAAACTTCTGAACAAATCTGATCCAATTTGCTGTGAAGATTAAAAACAATTGTATTTTGTTGTCTTCATACAAGTAAGCTCTTCATGTTACTTCAACTAAAAAAACAGTGTTCCTTGGAAGATTTGCATTTCCTGCTTCCTACTTTTTATTGCAGGATTAAGTTTAATTTATGGTGAACTGCAGGAACAACATGATTTTGAATGCCCGGGAAGGAAGAGTTGATTTTAGACATTTCCTAGCTGGGTAGCCCATATGCTCAAGTCTGTGCCCAGAGAGCCAGTATGTGGATGATACTGTGCCCCTGGTGCAGCTCTAATTTGTGATTTCCGGATGATGAGTGGGAAGACTCAGGTTTTCAAAGGAGGACTTGAAAATGTGGGAAAATATGTCCCTAATGCACCATCAGGGTACCATTGGAGGAGTTGTCCCATTAACTTTTATCTATGTGTGTTCTGTGCAGCTGGGAGAAATGTTACGTCTTCAAATCAGGCTGATTTTTTTTTTTTTTTTTTTGTTAGCTTTAATACACATTTTGAAACTCTTTAGGTCAAATTGTGCAAAAAAATTGTCATGAGCTAGTCAATTGCTTATTTTTTTAATGCCTTGGATGGCCTGTTCTGTAACATGTACACATTTAGAAAGACTTGCTTGTTTTTATTACTCCTAGCACTCAAGTTACATAATTCAAAGCTACTGCTCTTGTGCAGCACCGTGACTGGAGGTTCTTACACCAGTTGTGCTATAAACATATCCTGATAAATGTGTAGCTGCTGCAATGTCTTTGTAAGGCAGAATTACTGGTGGCATGCTTACAAAGTTCCCCCTCCCTTTCTGTGCTTTTCTTTCGTGCTGGTAAATTTTAAAATTGTATAGCTACACCTAACATGCTCAGTAAGATTGGAGCACTCATTTTTGTTATCAAAGGGATTTTTTTTCAATATGTGGATGAAGTTCATTTAAATCGCTTTCAGTATTTTAAGTATTCGTGGTATGTTTCTAGTGATTCTTGTGCTTTTAGGGCTTTTAAGTGCCTCAACTTTTTTCTAAAAAAGAAAAGTCAACATTTTGTTTTGATTTAATCACTAAATGGACGAGGTGGGGGGGGGGGGGAGGAAATCAGTTGTGTTCAGCAATAGCTGCCAAAGAAAGCTTGGGGACTTGTAATTTTTACTGATTTTAGAACCTTCTCTTCTGTTCACCTCTGTAGTAAGTTTGAATTCTCAGTTCATCTCAGTACCAGTTCTTTCTAATGCATTTTTTCTTCTGTTATGACTCTTGCCTTCGGATTAAAATGCCACAAATCCCTGACCTCCAGGCCAACCAGTACTAAATGCTGAATGCTGTGTTTTTCTCATTCTTGTGCACTCATCACAGCTACCCATTTATGAGCCAGCTGTTGAACTCGACGGCAGCTGTGGGGTGTGGAAACTGAATGCCAGGCACTCTTCTGAATTAGAGCTGCTCCCTAATGCACCATCAGGGTACCATTGGAGGAGCTGTCCCATTAACTTTTATCTATGTGTGTTCTGTGCAGCTGGGAGAAATGTTACGTCTTCAGATCAGACTGATTTTTTTTGTTAGCTTTAATATGCATTTTGAAACTCTTTAGGTCAAATTACTCATTGACTTATTTTGCGGTTTTGCTAAAGTTATTGGTCTAAAGTTCAGTTAGTGATTTCATTGCATTACACCCTCAAAAGTTCATGAATGCTCCATTCACACTGTAACTGGTCTGCAAAAGTGTCAGCTTCTGCTCTTATGTTCTGGGCACCAGCTGGAAATACTACTTTTCTGGGTTTGTACAAAATACTTTTGTGCTGGTAGAGAAGATGTTATTTCTTTGACAATTCATGACTTTGTCTCCTATAACCTTACCATTGACAAATTAAACAAATAGCTTTCTGCCTGCTGGAGCAAAGTAGTATATATACACTTAGTCTTTTGTTTGCAAAGACAGACCTGTCTATTCTGCATTAAGAAATCTGTTTCAGGGTAGCTTCTTCAATAGTGTTTATTTTATCCACAGGTGCAAAAAACCCACACCCCTGTGGTTATGCATGTAAATGGAATGTAATTAACTGATTTTGTTTGGCAGAACAGTAATGAAAGTTAGTGGCCAAGAATTCAAGCTACTTCTAGGTATATTTCTAGTTGCAAGAATATGATTATGTATCTTTACAGTCTTAAATCAGGAAATGTGGATTTTTTTTTATTTTTATTTTTTTTACATTACACCTATAAAAATGATAGAGGCTTTTGCATTGAAGTTGTAAACATTTGTCTAATGTATACATGCTGCATTTGTGCTGAAATCAACTTGGATTAGGTAATTTATGACAGGGAACTTAGTGCTTTGGATTATATTCATAGAAGCCACATCTGTTGTCAGCAGGGGCGATATATATTAAAGATTTCACAGTAGTGCAAAAACATAGAGTTCCATATTCTCTTAATCCATAAGGCTTCAACAACTTTTGTGCTGTCACTGAGGTCCCCTCTGACTTTTAGGTTGATGTGCAGTGGTTTGTGGAATGAAAATGTCCTTGACCTTACAGGTTAATTGCTAATTCTTTCCCACTTGCACACCTCTGTCTTTGAAATGTGCTGTGTCCTGCTGGCAGCCTTGGGTGCACGTGTGTTTCTTCCACGCATGTGTGTTTGGCCATGGGAAATAAAGGTTCAAACACTATATAAAGTACATTCTAAATTACTGCATTTAAAAGCCATATGTTTCTAGTCTTTCACTCAATCAGATTTCTAGCATCAAAGTTAGTAAGGGGGATTATCTGAGCTACTGATGAGTTTGTTATCGATTTCTCACTTCCCAAAGTTCTATTACTGGATGGTCAGTAACAAAAAAGTCTCTTTGCATGTATCAGTGATAGCTGAAATGATATAAAAAAATTTGGTGTTGAGAATAGAACACATTTAGTAGTGAGGCATCTAAATATTAACAACTGACTTTATTTGCAGTGCCTAAAATAGAGCTGAATTCCTAAATTTGAACTTTGCCCATTTTTCAGTGTTAACATAATACATGTTTACAGACAACTTCAGCTTGGGAAGGTCACAAAAAAAGCATGAAATTGTAGTGTCTTTCCAAGCACCCTTGAATGTTAACTAAAATGTATATGCTTTAAGAAAAAGAAATGCTGGACTTCAGAAGTATCATCTTAAATACAAGCACAGACATGTAGAGACTTCACAGCCTTTCCTGCAAAATCTGCTTATGTCAGTAAAAAGAGTATAAGAATTGCATTTCTCAAATGTAATTTGCTAGATCACCCCCACTGTAAGGGTACACACTTCTCAAAATTATAGGGCATAAGTAGTCTAAAGCAGTTAGAAGACCATGAAGGCAGTCACAGTTTGATTTATGTATATGTCTGGGTAGACTTGCTAGCAAATCACAACTTCAGTTTTAGAAATCTTTATTTTTAGAATAGAACAGATGTTTGACCAACACAAACTTTGTACTATATAAAATTACTGTTGTCGGCTTGAAAAGATTTTAAATGCTGTTTATTTTTTTTCAGAACTGGCTAGATTCTTCAAAGGAAATTAAGAGACAAATTCGAAGTAAGTACTTCTGTATACAGATGTTATAGTCCTTTTATTTTTCTAATGGAAGTATTATTCATAAACTTACCAGCCTGGATGTTGACTAAATTGTATACTTATATAATTAAAAGAATTTGTATGAAATGATGACATATTGAGCCTTAGGACAGCAAGCATAACTTTAATTTCATTCTGCTATCCAAAAAGGAGAGAGAGAATCACTCAGACTTGTGCTGGAGAAATTAATCATTATACTTTCTGCTGCCCCAAAACTTTCTTATATCTTTTTGCTGTTGATCTTTTTGCATTCTGAAACAGTAGATGTTTTTCAACCTTGTGCTGATATTTGGTTTATGAGATGGAGAATGTCATCTTGCAAAGACAGTCATGTTTGTTGCTCTAGGATATTAAAAGAGATTGTATAAAAAGAGGATCAGTATCATACAGAAAATTTGTATTTTTCAATCTTTATCAGCCCAGCACTGGCTTTTCAGGTATGTCCATCATTTCCAGAATGGAAGTGGAATACAGAGCATAATCTTGGGATGTCAGATTGCTCCCTGCAATGTTTTTCAGTACGTTAGGGAAATCTTTCTACCTCCCATACACAATCACAATGAGTAATACATTCTAGTCTGCTTGTATAAACTCTGTCGAGTACTTCATTAGCCAAGTGATTTTTGTAGTAATAGCAGAATAGACAGTAAATTTAGGATACACTCCTCCTGAGCTCAAATTTTGTAAAATAAGTAGCCACTGATAAGTGCTTGACAGCCCTTACCGACATTGCCATTGATTTACTCATTTGTGGTCAAGGCAGGTAGTTTCTTTGTTGGGTGGAAACCTTCTTCTGCTAGTGTCTGGTAGGAAATTTAAGTGGGGAGAAATGATGATAAGAAGATTTCCATGTCTACACTTGCCACATAACAAGAATGTCATCTACTGAAGAGTCTGTTTTTTGGGGAATGTGATCCAGTGGCAGCACTTTTATTTAAAAACACTTATTTACAGTATGAACCAGCTGTTTACTTACTATTGTAACTTCTTTTTTTAAGGCAATACTAATTTTTTTCCAGAAATAGTATGCTGTTGATTTTGTTTGCTTTAAACCTTTCCCAACTGATGAAATCCCTTACTACAAACGTGTGATTTATATTTTCAGTAAAGAAGTAATAGTTACAGAGGCTTCACTGGAGACTTTTTTTTTTTATCTGACATGCTCTTGTGTAAGCAAACCAGGCCTATTAAAATGGTGAATATACTAATGTATGTATGCAAGTAGAAGCCACTTACAACTATTTTTAATTAAGAAAAGATTTAGAGGTATTTTTATTTTTATTCTGGAGAATGTTAGATCTTCAGTAAAAACATCTTAGTTGAGGAAATATATGCTAAAGGCTGTTTTGTTTGGTTTTAATATTTGTGAAAAGATCAAGGACATTGATATTTCTGTGTTACTCTCTTCTGTAGTGTTCTGCATGCTAAATAGTCAATCAAGTAAGTGTCATGAATTTGAAGTGTTAGGACTGGCCTGGAAATTTGAGTGTACTATATAACAACTTTTTTAACATTGTGTAATAAGTAGTGCAAAAAATATTTTAAGGGCATCTGAGTTTTTAATGAAGACCTAAATTTTATACTGAATATCAAGTCTAGTTTCTTGATTTAGGCACTGTAAGTAGATTTTTTTTCTCTGGTCTGTAGTGCTTTAGAGTTGATAGACATAGTGTAAGGCAAAACAACCAAGTAAAAAAAACATTTAAAGGATTTTATGCATTAAGCTTGCTTACACTGATTGGCAAATGATCAGTAATCTGTGAGTTGCATTCCTCATAGTCAGTATACTAGTTTCCTGATACTGGAATGTACTGCAAAAAAAAACAAATTTTATCCCCTAGCTATGTGGATATTGAGTAATGAGGCTTTTCTTTGTTTCAAGCTTAGTTCTAAAAATATGTCTCTGAAGAGATGCAGTAAATCTTATATGAAAAAATACTCAATTGTAACATTTAAGGTAACTGAAACATACTACTCCGTTTGAGCTTCTGAAATTATGAAACTGAATTAATTTTCTTATACAGAAAAACCTGAGGCACTTGATGCAGTTTAATTCTTGAGGGGAATAAGGAAGATCATATGTAATTTTATTACAGAAGTGAATTAGAACAGATGAAATAGTATAATGGGTGAGGCAGCTGGTGACAAATCTTGAGCTGTAAGTTTAAACTTTATTCATGTTGAAGATTGTTCTGAACATCCCATTGTTGATGGACATACAGTCATTCAGATTGAGGAACTTAAAGACAGCCAAATGCAATATTGGCCTAGTCTTTGAGAGGTACTTACCTATGGTTTTGGGAATGTAATGGAATTTAAATAAATTTGTATATATTTTTAGTTCTATGGTATATTCCGCAATACAGCCTAAGCAACTGCTCAGGAAAGATGATGCAGAAGAAAAATGTTATGTTTGAATATGTATATTTGCAAATAATTTCAAATTACACAGTAAACCAAATGGAGATTAAATTCATAAATATAATCACAATTTTAGAGTTTTGCAACACAATGTACTAAAATATTTAATAAGTTTCAAGTTTGTATTCAAAGTGCTGAGGGAAGTAGCTCTATGCGGAGTGACTTTATTCTATATGCATCTCTTCTATGTAAATATGTATCTGTAATATGTAAAAGTTGTAGCTAATTTTGATCTAAGTTGATTACACTAGAGTCCAGCTTTACAGCTGCTGAAGACAGAAGAGCTGTCTTGCAGAAGTGCTTCTCTGTGTCTACTGTAATTATAAAGAATGATTTGCAGTTTGGAGATGAGAGTTTGTGAGCTGAATTGTAGTCCAACTAGAGCTAGCTGGACTGTAGGGGATTTTTTTTACGTGTTTTTGAAGCTATGGACTTGACGTAGAGCTTATTTCTGTCATGTTCTTGATGAGAATTTAAGCAAAATTACAAAAGTAGTAATTGTTTTAATTTTATGGGGCATCTGTCTATGAGCTGTGAGTCTGTCCTAGTCACATAGTACCCTAAAAATCTTAACTGAGACAAAGCCTGAAAAATCACTTACTGGAAAAAAACCCCTCACTGATTTCCCAGTTTGAATGGGATGAATCATGTTACTTACATGCTGCTAGCTGGTTGGTTACATTGCATTCTTTTTCTCCAAGAATGTGCTTAGAGCTGCTGCAGAAGCATTTTTGAGGTAACTAGCTGGCTAGAAAGAATTTTGACATTTTTGTAGCCCATATTATTAATCACCAAAACAGAGAGCCTTATCAGGGACAGAATGCTAAACATAATTTGAAATATCAGATTTTTTTTTTTTTTTTTTTTGGTAGCAATTCAAAGTGTCAGTAATAGTGAGCATTGTTGTGTGAAGACAAATACATTTGTATGCATCCATTATGTGGCTATAAACAGTATGTTGTAGTGCAAAGCATAAATATAGACTGTAGACATTTCAATATACTTGTTAGCTATGTTCAGAGAATAAATGTGCTTTTCAGTAATCAGGCAAAAGAGGCGGCCACCAACTGTCCAGAAAATATTTAGTATAAAGTCAACTGCAACATTTTTCTATAGCCTAGCTACAAGAATTAGTATGAGTAGACATGGAGTGTTTTTTTGGTTTCTTTTTACACAGCCTAGAGATTGAGGATTTTGGGGATTTGTGCTCTTTTTAGCTTTTTACAAATAATACACATTTATTTATTTTTTTCCTTTAAATGGCATCTAGGTCTCCTGGCTACAGTGCTTTCTGAAAGCTAACTGTAGCAATTCTGCCAAGGAGAAATAATTTAAATAGTAATTAACCTGTGACTGGTTTAACTGCAAGGTTAGACCACAAAAAGAATGATTCATACCAAAAAACATGGCTTCATTCTAGGAAATGTTGAAGACAGGTCTAGTACCTGTACATAAGGACACAACCCTCATCCATCTCTCACCATCCCACAGCCTGGTTAACTTGACAACTCTGCCTAAGCACTTTTTGCATAGATATTTTGGCTCATTTGTTTCTCTTCACCAGCCTACCTTACTCAGTATCAGCATTTTCATTAAGTTATGCTCATTCTCTGGGAGATAAATTATGAAAGTGTGCTAATCTATTTCAGCTATAATTTCATTTGTTTGTGCTATATGTATTGATTAGTGTTAGACATTTTTAAAGGTATTTTTGTCTCAGTTCTTGCTTGCACTGGATTGCAGTAGATGATGAAGTGAGCCAGATTTTGCTAAATTCAATACTATGTGTACATCAAATAAATTAGAATTGTTCTTTAGATTTTCCTGCCTTATTTTGTAAGCAAAACGAGCATTGTTTTGGCAAGTAATTGGTAACTGGGAAAATTAAGATATGCTAAAAATCACAGCTTTTAAAAGGAAATAGTGACTTGGCAGCCTGGTGGAGAATGATGTTCACATTTAAGCAGCAACTTAAGTGTTCCAGTGAATGAATACTCATTGCCTGAAAAACTGAAATAATTTTTTAAATGTTGAAAGACCTTACAAATTTTTACATAAAACAACTCTTCACCTTTAACAGCTATAAGAATTATTTTTTTAAAAGAAAATAGCAAAAAAAATGTCAGCACCTTTTTTTCTAGCATAATGTTTGAAATGGCATTTCAAAAACCAACAGTTATTTTTGCAAGTCTTTCACCGCTGTATTTGTATTAGTAGAAAAAGGGCAAGAGGAAGATTTATTATTTTCTTATCTTTCTACATAATTTTTAGGAGATCTGCATCATAGTGTTCCTTTCATTAAGTTTGGCAAGATATGACAAAGCTCAGCTGCATTTTCTTTCATATTTATGTCTGTATAAAATATATTTGAACTAGGAAAGTTCTACAATTTGTCAAGTTACTAGTACTTTCCAAAGAATGTATTCCAGATGCATATTGTATTAAAATGCTGGTAGAGTAAAATTCTGAAAATTTGTTTAGCTATTGATGGCAAGTTCAGCTTTCATACCTTAAAATTTATTTAAAACCAGAGCTATGACTGAAAGCAACAATTTATGCTTTGTTGAATTATTCATCTAGTTTCAAGCATGCTTCTGCTTACAAAAATTCATGTGGTGTCAACAATTCTAACACATGAGAATTTAAACTTTAAATATCATTGCTATTATAGTTGCTGAAGTTTCAGGAAAAAATATTTTATAGGAGGAATAGCAAATATTTTCTGTCTTCTGTGCATTCTGTATGAATACAAATAATTTACTTCTGGTTTATGCGATACAGATCTCATTTTGATATCCTGTGTTCATAGTTATTTTCCAGCCTCTCAGACTGTCAGTTTAAACAAGGGGAGACTGTGTGCCTTAGAGGAGTTGGAAATGAGCACAAATTTGGTTCATGTGTCTTTGAATATCCTAAGTGTATCCTAACACAGAATATCCTAAGTGTAAATATACTGTAGTAATTCTCAAATTAAAAATGTCATCTGATACTTAGATAATTTATAGTAAAACAATCATTGAGAATAAATTTAAACATGCTGATTTTTTATTCTGTGTATGAGTTACTACTTTATAATGAAAACATTAAAAGAGGGGGGAAAACATCTTTTCTTTATTATTTCAATGATCTAAGATTTATATGGCTGCCAACCATTTTTTTCAGCAGGTTTTCTTTGATTACTTCAACTTGTTTGAGATTAACGATGAGACATTTCCCATGTTTAGGTTTACCTTGGATATTTACCTTTAATGTGAAGTTTTATCCTCCTGATCCTTCACAGCTGACTGAAGACATCACTAGGTAAGCATCGTTTAGAATTTTAAACTTAAAAATGCACTTACTTTTAGTCTAACTTGAAGACCATATAAAATTTCCTCTTCAGTTTCTGGATGCCATAGCAGGTTTGGTTGTTGCTCTTAGAACACTACAGATACTGTTACACCAACTGCTTTTTGGAATGAGGTTGAAAAGGAAAAGTGAAAACTTAAGGGAAGAAACTTGAAAAAGAAGCATTTACTCTGAAGTAAGGATATGATTTGGGTGGTAAAATGCTAATTTTTGTATTTGAAAGAGGTTTGTTTTTGGTCTGCTGCTTTACTATGAAGCAAATTAGGGTTTGGGAGCATTCATATTAAGAGCAAAACTCAAGGTGTTCAAGGTACTTCAGTAGTAATCTAGGCTATGTTGGTGAAAACAGTTTTATAGTTATACACCAAATAAACCCAGAAAACATAACTGAAAAAAAAAATATATTCCAAAGTTCCTAGGTAGAAAGTACTTGTTATGCAGTGGATAACTGTGCACCTAACAAGTAGTATCATGAGGCAACATAACCAGTGGGTAGAGTGCACGAAATACAAAGCTTGTTTTTTCAGGAGTTATGAAAAACGTAAACACTTAGTTTTGGTTTGTAGCTAGCTGAGTGTAAGGCTATATATGCATACTAAGGCAGGATAGGTGTTATGTCACATCAGATCAGATCAATCTTCTGCACAAAATAAGATAGGTACACAAGTTATATTACTACAAATAGTCTAAGACCTTTAGTAGGCAGTGTTTTTAAAGGATGCTGTGTGTGTTTTCGTTGAAAATTTTCAGCGGGTTGATTGACTTTTTAGTTGTGTGCTGACTGATAAAAGCATTTTAATGGTTATAGCTGAAAACTTTTTAAAATTTACATTAAAAATCTGTGCTAGGGCAGGATATCTACTGATCATTAACTTGTTAAATTTGGTAGAAGACTATGCCGTACCTGAAATATTAAATACATAATAATACATAGTTTAAGCAATGCAATTATGGGTTCAGCACTAAAACACGTTTCTTTTTGTGCATTACATGATTTAACTCATGAACTTCAAGGGATATAAAAGTTAGAATTTTCAAGCCAAAAGAAAATTTCAAGGGCAATGTGTGGGGTTTTTCTTTGTGAACCTTGGATGGCTGCAGACTAAAGTGTGAAATGAAGTAGTTGGTCTGCTTTTGTTAAAACATAGATACAGTTTTTCTTTCATTTATATTGGAAATTAGTATTTTTCCTGCACTTCATTTTATTTCTGAAAGTATTATCAACTCCTAAGAATGGAAGTGGAATTTACTGTGTGGCAATAATGCTCAAATAATGTAATGTGTCACTAATTATTAATACATTGTCCTATTTTAAAATATGCTTATGATTACATGCGTCTTGATAAATTCAGTCACATCCTATAGTTTCCATTTGATAACACTTTCTCTGTTCTTGTGTGTTTGGTTTTTCCCTTTTCTTTTGTCTTGCAGATATTTTTTGTGCCTACAGCTTCGTCAGGATATTGTTTCTGGTCGACTGCCGTGTTCTTTTGTGACTCATGCCCTCCTTGGTTCATACACCCTTCAGGCTGAGCTGGGTGATCATGACCCAGAGGAGCACAGGAGTGGTTACATCAGTGAATTCCAGTTTGCACCCAATCAAACTCAAGAAATGGAAGACAAAGTAGCTGAGCTACACAAAACCCACAGGTGTGTCAGATACAGCGGGATTAAACAAAATAATAAGGCTTTGTCATGTTTATGTCAGTTCTCTTAAGGGTATGTACAAAACTGCTAAGCTGAAGTTGTTACTGTGGAATATTTTGCTGTGTAACTAGAACCTCTTTTTCATGTGTTTTTCAGCTTGAAAATAGCTTCACTAAGATCTCAGATAAGAGAAAAATTTTTTTATTTGATCATACAAATTAATTTAAGTGGCATACAGCTAAAATATTTTGACAGTGAAGGTAGAAATCTCTTTTACAAGAATGCTGTATGCTTTGAAAGAACATTTTCCCCTTAGGGTGAAAATGCTATTGATGCCTTACAAACTGAGGTTCTTCTGTATGTCTGAATTCCAGGATTCCAGTCAGTTCTGATTCTCATTTATTTTATCAATAAACTCAAGGCTTATTCAATGGTTTTAGGGGCTTGACTCCAGCACAAGCGGATTCCCAGTTCCTAGAAAATGCTAAGAGACTCTCCATGTATGGAGTGGATTTACATCATGCCAAGGTATTGGGGATTGGTTTGGGTTTGTTCTGTTTTAGGACAGACATGCTTAGTACTAAAGAGCATAGTATCTATATATTTAGAACTTTCATGCTCTTAATTATTAGGTATAAGGCTTTTATATTTTGGCTACTGTAACTACTCAGTTTACAGCATTTATAATCCTTAGAATTTACTTGATTTAAATTTATTTAATGCATAGACCTACGTGAAGCTTGGAAATAAGATTTTATTCAAAAGAGCATCTGAACAGATTTTAAATGTCAGGTTTTTGATACAAGGAGACATGGGGCTGTAAAGTAAAGGCTGAAAGAACACAACTGGTTTTGTAATACCACGAGACTTAAAAACAGAGGGTGTGGAGTGAGGGGAATGATGGAGGTCTTTTGGGAGGGTGGCTTTGATTTTTTTTTTTTTTCCACTCTTCTCTGGAGGTCAAATCAAATTTACATTTCTAGTGGGAGGTTTTTTTTAGTTAAAAGGCCACTAAGCCAACTAACCTACCAACTCCCTCTCACAAATCCAGAGTCTCAAATTGTTAGGAAAATTAATGCTTTAGAAACATTAATTCCATTTCATAGGGAAACATTCTGCACTTTTTTTGTGATTTTCTATTGACTTGTTCCTGTCTTCTGTTAGAAACACTTGAAAAAATACATATTTTTTTTTTTTTTACATACAATAGCTGTGTCTAACATTTATTAATTTTTTAAAAACAATTGGCGTGGCATGTAGCATTTTAAGGAACTTAGATGCTTAGAGATTTATTGGAGCTTTCTTTTACTATAATGAAGTAACTGCAAGCATGAGAACTGCTGTTTGCCAGAATCTGTTTGTAGCTGCTAGTTATGGTAGTGAAGCAACCTTTTACTGATAGTGCCAGTGTTTAACTTGCTGGGTAGGACATGAGATTCTGCTGTGTTGTGTAGTGGTGCAGTGTATCGAAGCCTTTTCAGTAAGTGATGAGGTTTTTAGCCTTAGCAAGTAAAACTTGCATCAAATGCTGTCAGTGGAACAGAATGGGCAGAAACCCAGCCCACCAGCACTTCAAAATAATTATGTTGATGTCTTCAGTCAGCTGTCCATTGTTTCCTGAATCTTTATTGGACTAGTAGATGACAATGATCCCCAACTTCAGACTTTTGTTGACTGTTTTAAGTTGGAAAGGCCTGGTTTTTATTTAGTATGTGTTGAAGTCGTTGGTAGCACACCCACCATACTTCTTTCTTGTAAATTGTTGATTTGGTCCCTATTGCTAGAATATTGATAGAAGAACTTTCCAGCACTGTGGGATGTGCAAATAGAGACTTGCCTTTCCCATAAAAATACTTGACTATTTCTGCTTTAAAAATCTCATTGTCAAGGTCTTTCAGATTTGAATATTAAACAAGTCCCAATTGCATTATTCCCTCAAGGTATGCCAACAATAATAACTTCTTGCTTGGAATGTTATTAAACTGATTTTTATGAAACTATCTCATGCACTGTAGGATTCTGAAGGCGTAGATATCATGCTGGGTGTATGTGCTAATGGACTGCTCATTTACAAAGATAGACTCCGGATCAACCGCTTTGCTTGGCCAAAAATTCTGAAGATTTCCTATAAGCGAAGTAACTTCTACATCAAAGTCAGGCCAGCAGAAGTAAGTAGCACCTTTGTCTTTTTTATTTTATTTATTTATTGTTAATTTGTATCAAGCAATAAGAAAATATCATTTTTTTCCCAAATGTTCTCAGAGGTTGGATTTGAACAGAATTTAGGAGTTTTATTTTTCTCTTTGTAGTCTACAGATTGTATTAAACACCCTTATTAGTAAATGTCAAGTAGGAAACCAAGTAGGCAGTCTGTTTTCTTTTGTTAATCTTTTTTGCCATCTTGTAATTTATTTTTTTTAGAGGGAAAGCTAGTTACACTGGCCATGTTCTTAATGTCTCTGCAAACTTGCAGTCCTGGAAGAGAGTCATCTTCTCTTTCTCTGGGTATATTGACTAAGTGTCAACACATCTAGTTTATAGATTTAACTGGAGGATTCAGTTGTCCTACAGGATGTTGTAACTATCTCTGTTAGCTTCTGTGGAAATTGTGGATTAGACTCTCGTTTCAGATACGATTATAAGTTTGTGGGGGTGGCTAAAGGAAGGGGAGTTACTTTCTGAAAATATTGTAGCTGCAAAGAAAACAAACAAACAATCATAAAAAACAAACAAAAAAAGTCAAAACTAAAGAGAAGTGTAAATACTAATAGTAAAGTACTAACACTGTAGGTTTGTTTTTGAAGACAGATATGTTGCTCTTGCTCTCACCCATGGTGTGCAGATGTAATATTTTTGCTGAGAAAGTATTATGTTGTCAAACTCATCAGGTCAGCCTAACACTGCAGTATAGATTTCAGACCAAGGCAAATGTGCAGCACAACCTGTAGCACAATTACTTTTTGCAGTTTAAATATAAATTATTTGAGCAGGTAAAGAAAATGAAAAAATCAGTGTGGACACTAAAGTATTATTGCATTTCTTCAAAGTCATTAGTACAGATAGGAAGCCATAGTGTGATTTTTATTCTGACTAGCCCATCAACTATCATTTTATTAAATGGCTGGAAATTCAGAGGTTTTTTTGTTTTGTTTTTTTTAATAAATCTCATTAAGGCTTAGGAGAAATACAGCTGCTTACAGTAATGGAACTATCTGAACTCTGACTGCTAGTTAATAGGCAGCTTAAGGAAACGGGTTAATTTATTTGTGGATTCTTTCCAGCTGGAACAGTTTGAGAGCACTATTGGGTTCAAACTGCCAAACCATCGGGCTGCTAAAAGATTATGGAAAGTTTGTGTGGAGCACCATACTTTTTTCAGGTAAATGATAATTCTTTGCTTCCCCCTTTTTACTAGGTGTGCTTATCCTTCTTTTTAAGGATGTGAGGAAAGTAGATTTCCCCCCTCTTTGCCCCACTTTGTCATCCAGGAACACTTCTTAAAAGACACCCTAACGACCATTGACACCAAATTACCAGTTCTGAAAGTCTCAGGTACAGTTAGCTGCTTCATTTAGATAGGGTAGAACTAGACCAGTGGTTGTACTTAAAACTTCCTGAGAGGTTGACTCGTCAGTGTGACCGTCTATAAAGCCACTGTACTCCTTCACAAAAATCTCTTGGGGCTTGACAGTAATCTTCTTCATTCACTTTCCTACTCAGTGCTATTTGTAGTCCCTATATATGTAGTACTATTTGTTTATGTAGTTATTCCTAATTTTCTCTGCATTTGATAAATGTACTGCCCAGCAATTGATAAAC
Organism: Heliangelus exortis; assembly: GCF_036169615.1. Taxonomy (NCBI): domain Eukaryota; kingdom Metazoa; phylum Chordata; class Aves; order Apodiformes; family Trochilidae; genus Heliangelus; species Heliangelus exortis. Next base: position 60,179,252 of record NC_092424.1, read on the forward strand.
GTAATATTCTGAATTGGTCAGTGAGACTATGGTCTCTTTGTAATTGAGCACTTTAACAATAGGCCACAGAGTTGTTTCTTCCAAACAAGAATGTTACTTCCTCCCTTGAGAAGGAACTTGAAAGACCTTGCTTGATTTTTGTAACAGCACAAACTCCCTGAGGGAGTGTGTATGCCCCATGCTGCACAGGAGTCATAAGATTTAGGTTGAACCTCTTATGCATTGAATCTGAGTTTACTGCTTCAAATGAGCACAGAAACTAGGATGGGGAAAAGCTAAGCTTTCTTGTTCACTAGCCTGTTTTTTATTTTGAAAAAGCAATTGTTCTTTGAGGTAGATGCAATCCTGTTTCTGAATAGTAGTCTAAGCTGAATATACTTGCCAGACTGAGACCTTCAGAGAACGTGGGGATGATGAGACCTAAGCAGGCTGGTACTGCAGCTGTCTCACTGGACATTTCCTTGAATTAAGAATATTCCTGAATGCAATGTTGTGCTGAGACTAAGTCTCAAAATGATTAATTTAGAAGCACTTATTTTTAAAATCCTGATCAAAGATACTTTTTCTATGTTTGATAGAATTTGAGTTAAGTTTATTAAAATATGTAGTCCACCATTATAGTCGTCTTTAAAATTTGAAGTTTGTTTTGTCTGGTGATATCTGTTACCAAAAGTAGCATCCAGTTCTGTCTGCAATGGAAAGTTTATTAATGCTCTTCGAATAACTCAGCAATGATTTGCTGTGCTGGGGAAATGTATTTTGCAATTTTGTAGTAATAAAATGGGACGGCATAGGAAGAAACCAATCTTATAGAAGTCAAAAATCCTAAACTGCAAGTTTTCATTTGCAAATATAAAAGTTTGCAGGAGACTTAATATGAATTAAACAGCTTACTTCAGATTTTTTTGCATAATAAAAACAACTGGATTTTGTTCCAATCAGAAGTGGCTTTTCCTAAACAGGAATGACATAACAAGAATTGTATAACAAATATTTGAGCCATTCTGTAGAATTTGTGTACTCCACTGATGTCACCAGACAGAAAATCCTCAGAACTTCTTGTCCTGATTTAAAAAAACTATAAGAAATCCATCTCTATTTTTCTTCAAAGATAAAAAGCAGAAAGCAATTACCACAGAACAAGAGACCATAGCTCTTTCAGAGCGCATGTAAAGCATATGTATAACCACAGTAAAGGTGTCCAATCTAGACGTATACATTTTTAGCTTGCATTTCTCTTTGCTTGCCCTATATAATGTTTTGATTGCTTGTGCTGTCTTTCACAATGTTTCAATTTTTCTCAAATAATTACACTGAGATTGATCTTGCAATTTTTGGGAAATTCTGCCAGCATACAAAGTTATTTCTAAAGTGTTGTAGTGAACTATATTAAAATGACAACAAAAAGGCATCGGGTTCAGCTCAGCCTCATTGGATTCCTGTACCATTGTCAAAGACCAACAATCTACTTCAAGAAACACAGTCAGACTATGTTCCTGCATTAATCTTTTGAGGTAACTTGGTCCACGGCAATTCAGAAACCTGCTTATAATTCTGTGTTATGATGCTTTATTTGAAATTTTCTTTATTTCACTGTCTTCCTAGAATGCCTTAAAATGGTAAAAAGCATAGTCTTCAGTTATTTTATGTAATTAAACTTGTAATACAGAAAATCCATTCAGATGCCCTTAGTCAGGAAGTAATTAGTTCTCTTGTTTTTTCCACATTAAAAGATTAAAAGTTTATCTCAGCAGGATGGAGGATAAAAAAGGCAGCTAATGCTGTAGCCTTGCCAAGACTGAAAAATAAAGAACAGAGTGAACCTTGGAAAAGCCCTCTTAGCATTCTTCATCTTAATGCATAATGCACTCTCTCTTGGAAATAATGTGGAGAAATAAGTTGTCACAAAGATTGCATAAGGCTGTTTTATAAAAGCAATGAAAGTGAAACTTCATGTGATTTTTATTACGTAAGTGGCCCTAGTCTAGTCAGGATCAGGTACATCCATATGCATCTTAAGCATGCAGGATTAGATCCTTCTGGCTTGTGCTTTGACAAAGCCGTAAACATCTGTTCTTAGAGAAAATGCTAACCTCTACTTAAATCACTGTTCTTTTAGGTAAGCATCTGATTTTTTTTTCAGTTTTGCTGAAATATCTTTAGAATGACTGTCAGTTTTCAGAATCTACCACTGGGTACTGTCTTAACATAGGTTGGATTGGATTTCACTAACACATACTTCTGCAAATGCTGCAAAAGAGACCAAAGTCAGCATACTTCTAAATCTTGCTTGCTGATCTGTGCCATCCTAAGTACAAAAGGCACAGTAATTGCTGGTTCTGCTTGAAAGAAACCAGTGTTTTGGGAGCTTCTTATTCTTTGCAGATCCTCAAATCAAAAAGCTCTGTCTAGAAAAGCCTGGTGGGTTTATGCAGAGATAGAATAGGCCATGGAGACTGTTGTGCTGGGGGAGTGTGTATTTGCAGCACTACGTTGATCCAGGAAGTGTCGAAGAACCTTCTAGAGAAGCTGAGACTGGGAAGAATACCTACAGTGGTGACCTTTGATCCAGTGGTACTGGAACAAATAGTACCTTCAGTGTTGAAGCTGATGGCTCATGTGTCACCAACAAAGTACAAAGTTGGATGAGGGCTTGAAGTCCTAACACTGAAGGAAATACAGTCTCTTCAAATTTGTATCAATATATGGTGAAACAAAATAAAATCTCTAAGGAGTTTTGCCACATTGTTATTTGGACTTTGACATTGACTCCAATGCATAGATACTAAAGTATATACCAGGTACAGAATCCAGTATTACTAGTGCTTGTAACTGGATCTCTTTCACTCTTTCCACAGTATTCTTTTTTTCCCCCCTCGCTATATCCAGCAAATATCAACTTAAGTAAATCTATAATAATATTGCAAAGAACCTGGAGTCTGAATCTGTGTCATTTAACCTCTTACTATTTGATCACAATTCTCCAGCCGTTGAAGTCTTTTTCACTTGGTGCAGCCTTCTCTGCAGCTTTGATATGCCAGTCTCTGACTTTGGGAAATAGTAGCTGATGTACTGGTACCTCAGAATATAGGAAAGACATTGGAAATGAGATGTATAGTTTCTACTATAAGCTGTATTCTGAGCACAGAGATGTGAGAGGTTTTCTGCATGGGCTTATAATGGCATCCAAATCTAAGGATCCCAGATATTATGGAAACTGTGATGGTTGTCACCCCCACTTCAACTCTAACTGCAAGAATATATAATATGCATTGTTCTAGAATTTCTTCTTGGACCTTGTGTTAGAATCCTTTCCTGGCATGCACAAATCATGAAGGGTGAATTCAAATTGAAATCTAGTAAGTAGCTCTAAAGTACTTCATTAAATACATAAAAAAGCCTTTTTAACTGATTTTCCTCATGTTTACTTTTTAGACTTGTATCACCAGAGCAGCCTCCAAAAGCAAAGTTTCTCACCTTGGGTTCCAAGTTCCGCTACAGTGGCCGCACACAAGCACAGACCCGACAGGCAAGCAACCTGATCGACAGACCAGCTCCCTACTTTGAGCGCACTTCAAGCAAACGTGTTTCCAGAAGCCTTGATGGGGGTATCAAATTTCATTTATTTCTTCAGTGTAATGATTCCATTGTGTGTTGTCACTCTGGTCTTCCCAGCATTCCAAAATGCTGACATTGTGAGTTGCTAGGATGTCCATTGACAAATTTGTGAATCTCGGTTTCTGACAGGTGATGTGAGGAGTAGCCACTTCGGTTTTAGGGAACCTAAACAGTAAGTTAAGTCACTGCCTAAATTGTATGGCACTGCTATGAATGTGGTGGAGGATTCTCTATTGGGCATCTGGCACCTCTGTTCAATACTCATATCTGCTTCATGGGACAGGCATGCACTATACACTGTTGATTAGCATTGTTTTATCAGCAACATCTCTTGGGCTCTGGCTTGGCATGTCTCTACACCAAACATAAAAGGCAGAACAAGTTTTTTATTCTAGGCTTGTATCATTTTGGTGTACCTATTCTAGTATTTTTATTAGAGAATTTTGTGTTTAGTTGACAGTTTTTATGTTGAGGTTGTTTGAATAGCTACATAATTTTTTGTCGTTGTTTGCTCTCTTTGAGCAGAAATAACTTGTGGTTTCCTTTAGGGGAAACAGGCGTGCTTTCCAAAGGAAGGTATAGCGACAGTATATCTGATAGAGTAAAATATGTTCTTCTACATCTCAATCTAAATCACCTCTGAAATTAATATGAAGTAGAAAAATTCTTCAGAAAAATGATGTGAAGCTTAACTTAGATTCACAACTTGACTATTGTGAAAGTGAACTGTGACAATGATGTGAGTTTATCTAAAATAAACTGATAAATTTACCTTGTTTGTCCTAAAAAAAGCGTTTACTTATAAGTCAAATATATTGCAATATTGGCAAATACTCCTTCTGTACTTGGACAAATGATAATCAAACTGTGACACCTAGTTGGGAATCCTACAAAGTTTGACATTTTGAAAACTGAAGCAAAGCTAAGAGGCAAAAGGGCTTGCACTGGTAGTGTGTGATGAGTCCTTGTGGCAGCTTGAGTCTGGTTTAGTTCCTGTACTTCTGGCTAGAAAAGGTTTGAATTCTTCCAGACTCTTGGAGCCTGTATCATCAGCCTTTCTGGGATTGCTTTTGCATCATCTGCAAAATTCAAATGTGCATGCATGTGTGTTCAGGCCCAAACTTTCTTGCAGAACCATCATAGTCATAATTTTGAGCATGATGAAATAGTGCTTTTGGTTTTCTTTTTTTCCATTTTGGTTTCATCTCAAATGAAATCAGCTGTTCCTGGCAGCATTTAAGGCATCTTGCTGATGTTGCCATCTGCAGGCTGTGATAGTTTTAAACTGTGTTCATTCAAAGTCAAACTTAACTATTGATCTTTCTTCAGGCAGTAGTCCTGATATAGGTTTATAATGTGAGTATACACTTGGATTGAGAAATTACTTAGAGGCTGCACTTGCACTCTGCCTTTCCTTTAAGAGCAGGTCCAGTTCTACCCAAAGAAGGAGAGTGCCTGCAAGTTGAGACAGTAAATTTCAGTTAGGAGTAAGAATTGTATTTAAAAAGACATTGGGTATGTTCAAAACTCAAATGGACAACTCCTGAGCAACCTGGTCTCAATGGACCTGCTCTGAGCAGTGAGCTGGACTAGCTGACCCCCAGATTTTGTTCCACTCTAAATTATTCTCTGATTTATCAATTGTTATTTAAGGAATCTTGAGGGACATATACCCACAAAATGCTCTATTTGCCACTCAAGAAGGGATTAGAATTTTAAGTTCCAGAACTTGGGCTTTCAAGGGCCTCTTTAACATCCAAAATGCCACATTTGCCATTAGCTGGTCTTGGCTTCTCAGTAGCTTAAAGGAGTCTCTGATGTGGAGCTGAGACTGGTTTCAAAAGAGAATACCCCTCAAAGATACTCCAAGGAATGACTCTTCCTCTTAACTTTCTGCACTTTATTCTTTTAAGTCAAGACCTATGGAGGTATTGCAGAACACTGTCAAAATAAATTAAGTTAGTATCAAAAGTTGTGTTCGCTTAATTTAATTAATTCTCCTGTATTTTGTTACTACTATTTTGACTGAGCCAGTCATCCTGATTTAAAAAAAAAAAGAAAAAGCCATGCTACTCATTAACTGTATTATGCTAAATCAGAGAAAAACTAATTGAAGGCCTTTCATTCTCTTGTGCTTTCATTATATTCAAGTATGCATATTCAGTATTTACCTGTCCCATTTTCTGCAAGCATGTAGAGAGGAAAAGTCTTACTTTTACTGACCTGTTGTTTCTGCAGCACCAATTTTGCTAACGTTTCAGATTGTCAGTGCTGTGACAGTTACATGCATAGCTATTAGAACAGCCCTCTCAAACAGCTCTGATTTACACAGTTACAAGAATAGTACCTGCAATTTTCCTTCCAAGACTGATCAGAAACTTAAATGCCTACATGATCCTGTGAGGTTTTTTCTCTTGCGTATCAAGCGTACATTATATTACAAGGTTATATTACTGTTCATATCAGTGCAATGAGAACTATAGACTTTTTGCAAAGTCAAGAAGCTGAAAAATACTTTTCACTCAGTAACTAGCCTGTATTGCTCATTCCTCACATCACCATTAAGTAACTTTTTTAAGAATTCTTTTTAAAAAAATAATAAATCCAACTTACCCCACTTAACTGAAGTTATTTTGTTCTCTAATAGCTCCCACAGGTATCTCAGACCAAAGCCTGCTAAGAGATTTCCCCTCTGCTGGAGGGCAGGCTGCTGGAGTTAAAATCATTGACATTGAAGCTGGTGGTCAGGCCAAGTTAAAAGAAGGTGACAGAGAAGAAGATGGAAGCCCAGTGAAAACACCACAATTAGAATTGACTCAGGATGGAAAGGTATGGCTGACTTTCACACCAAAATTATTTGTTATTGTGGTGTGTGTCCATTTGTGGTTTTTCTGTGGCTATGACTTCTGAGCATCATACAGAACATCATATTAAAATATTAAAGGAAATTTGTAAAGTGCTTTTGGTAGTTTCAACTTAATATAAGTGTATGTAAGCAAAAGAGAGTACAGATTTGTGAAGGGTTTCTTTTATTGCTATATGAATTCTCTGTAAACCTGCATGAGTACTGAAAAAGGGTTTTGAATGGTAAATGTTTCATAAATTTCCTGTGTTTGTTTAGAATTTAAAAAAAAAAAGATTTCTAGTATATCCACAGTCATGAACATTTTACAAAGTTGTAAGTATTATGACTGTGTTTAATTACCATAGGTAACAGTACTGGTTTTGTAGTCACTGCAGAATTATTTAATGCTTTAACATTGACAACTTGAATGTTGACTTCTGTGTAGATTTCTGTGAGAAGTTGAGTACTTTTGTCTGTTCCTGTTGTAAACAACCATTTACTTGTCATGTTTGTTTGAGCTACTAGGGGAGTAGGTGAAAAATTAAATTTAAAACTCGTAGGATTTGATGTAAAAATTGCCTTCCAAAGTGCCAGCTAAAATCTGATGCTCCTCTCTCTTGGAGATGTCTTTCTGGCAGTTCCCAAGAAGTTTCTTTGACATTTAAAGAATAATTTTTTTCATGTTAACTACCTGTTTGATTCCTAGGGGGCTGCTGAGTTTCCTCTGTGTGGTTCACATGTTCTCACTGTGTTAAGGTGTAGCAAGTAGTTGCTTCTTTTCTTTTGTAAGCTGGCAAATTGAAATAAGTTTGAACTAGCCTAGGGAAAAGACACATGTAGTTTTTGGGGAAAAGTGGTAACATAAAGTCCTATATTTTGACATTGGATTTAGTAAAATGATTACATTCCCTTGTTTTCAAGGTGGCACTCTCAGTATTTTAACCCAAAGAATAATAATAATAAAACAAATTTTTTTTTAAAAAATAGCTAAAAAAGCAAAACCAAACCCAAAAAACAACCACAAATTTTTTTTCAGAAATTGTTCCAGGAAGCAGTTCAGTAAGGTTTTCTTACCCATGCCAATTCTGTGAGCAGCTTTCTTTCCTTCCTAGCACAGATACTTTTTTTCCTTTCTGGCTCTCCATTTCTTAGAGGAATTGGTTATAAACTGAAGAATCAAAGTGCCAGCTTGTCTTGTGTTCTGCACTGTCCCCTGACCTTTCTGCCAAAGCATTTAATGTCTGTCGTCTTCCATCTGTTTTAAGTGACAATTGCAGTTCAAAAGTGCACAGTTCTTTGCAGCATGAGAACAAAACATTTATAATAGGTTCCTTTTCATAATTCACAGAGCCAAACATGTTGGCTGGTTGTAAACCATAAGAGAATTTCTATATTTGGCATTTCTATTGCATTAGTAGAGTTATCCCTGCTTCTGAGTAAAAATTTTCACTAACGAATAATTTCTTTTTTTTCCCTTTTCTTGTGCCTTCAAACTTGCATTTTGTTGTGCTTTCATTTTTCACTGTGCACAGAATTTATTTCTTCAGCTCACTCATGTACACCCACCATCAGTGCCCATCTATTCTGTGTCATCCCATCTCACAAACCTGTCACCTGTCCCCGAGATGGACACACTTTCTGATATTTCAGAGGAAGATTCCTTTGGGGAGCCCTTCCTTGCCATCCCAGACATCTCAGAGTGCAATTCTTTGGAAGAAACACTAGATCGTAATAAAAATGAAACAGCTTTACCGAACGCCTTTGAATCTATGAGACCTCTAGCTAGTCAAGGCTCCCCTGCTATGGAGGGAAAAATACGTACAAATGACTACAAAAGCACTGAGTTGTGTGTCTCACTGAGCTTTATCAGATGCTTTTCTTTTAGTTTGCATTCACTGCTTGATGAGGATGGTTATATAACCTTTCCTAGCCTTCCTGATGTTTGCGTCTCTTTCCTCCCACCTGGCCTTCAGCACTATGTTCCTATTACCTCTCCTTCCTTCATCCCCTCTTTTTTCCTTATCTTTGTGCTCCTTCTGTCTGCTTTTCAGTCTATTCCTTTTTCACTCACATTTTCCCTTCCTCTCGCTCTGTCCCTCTGCTACCTGGAGTCTAAAGTAACTTCCTTTAGTGCCTCTAGTGACAATGACCTGAATGACAAAGCAGAGGAAGAGGAGGTGTGTAATTTGTTTGCTTAAATGTTGACAGTTGCACATAGCTTTTATGCTAGCTCTCCCAGGACTTGCTCAGTTTTGCACACTTCCTAGGATAGGAGTATATCTGTGTACATGCCTGTGTACATATAAATACACACACACACACACGTACACACATATATATATCTGTATCTTTTTAACTTTTCTCATTTGTGAAAAATTACTGTTGAGAGATTTTTTTAGTCAGTAGATATAAGGTGCTTTTTCTGCCTAAATTCCTACAGCATGCAAAATTTCATTAGATTCTGCACATACTGAGCTGCAGGTAGAGTTGCTTTGTAGTACAAAATGTTTACGAGCGTGTAAAGCTGAATACTGAAAGTGGTGTGTAATAATAGCTGTATTATTATTTGATGCTAATTTGCAAGTTGTGCTACTTGCACTATCAGTTTGTGTTAAAATGCATGTCACTTGTTTGCATTGACTGGAATGCACGTTTGCAAAGTCCTGATTAGATGTGAAAACTCAAGTTCCTAAAAGCTCAATTCTGAAAATTGTCAATGCTTTAAAATAAGCTTTTTTTTTTACTCCCAGTTTCAGATGTTTCTGCTCTACAAGAGTGTATGTAAAGTTGAGTCTGTCCAAGGCACTTTGTTTATTTCAATTGCTTTAATTTATATCTAGCAACAGTTAGGTAGAGACTTGTTTCATTCATCAGCTGGGATTGCAGGTTGTGCCAGATTTTAATCACTGAAGTCTGAACATTCTTTGAAATATGCTATTAAAATTGCTGTACAGCAGCCTCAGTCACACTAATGTTGCTCTGATCACCTGGAGTAGTTGACAAAATGCCTCCTTTCTTTGCGTGCTGTGCATGTTGCAGCAATACTACTATGAAAAGGTGGTTTACTTTGATCTTTAATGAAATATGAAGCCATTACAGAATCAGAAGTAGGGATTGTTAATATTACATTTAACAAAGTTTGTGCAACTGATTGAATCAATACAATGTATATATTAAAAACATGCTAAATACAATGTGATGTCACTAAGAACACTGATATAAGCTTAAAATAATGCAAAACATTTATTTAAAGCCTTTTTAAAATTATTATTTTTTCTTTTTATATTTCATTTTTAGACTAAAGTTGTGAAAAATTTAACCTCAGATGAGCAAGAAATTAATAACAATATAGTATGTACCACATTACCTCTGCATTCACACAGACTCAACGATGCAGCAGCATGTGCAATAAGTGAACCCCTCTTCAAATTTATGTACTTGCACAGCACTGACTTTCTAAATGCACCTTTTCCTAAGATTAGCAGTTGATATTTGCACCTGTGGAAAGTCTGAGGTGTGATTTGCATTTTAAAGAGTGCTTTTCTTTACACTGTTGAAAATACTTGTATGTAAGATATGAAGATCAGCTGTCATTTCCAACAGTGTGCATTGCAGCTTGAGGAAGAAAATATTCCCCTAAATAGGGGAGTGAGGTGCAAATTACTCAAGACAGCAAAATTCTTAAATCAATTAAGACCCTTGGTAAATATGATATTTAGGTGTTTGACTTGTATCCTAGGCTCTTACCAAAAGAACTCATGCATTGCGTTCCATTTTCCCATCAACTAGTTGCAGAGTTTAAGGCATTTACCACAGAAAATATGCATATCATTCTTTTTTTTTTCTTTACTCATTCTTAAATTTCCATCTGGGAAAACACCACAAAGTACAGTAAGAAAGGGACATAGTGTGAAAATTCCATTGTTCATGCCACTTATGCCAAATTTTACTTCAGCCATTATACAACAATGTAGGTGAAGGAAGACCAAAGTCGCTTAATTGCAACAACATCTGGGGCCGAAACAGTAAAGGTCTGTAAATATAGCACGCTTTGCAGCATTTACAGAGATGTAGCCTCTATGTTTGTAAGCATATGTTAACAGTTCCTTTTATTGATAATTTGCCACATGCTCACATAGGTGGAATCTGAAGAGGAGGAAGCACAGCAGAAGGTGCATGGTTGTTTTTTTTACAATTAAATCTGGCTGTAGCTGCCTGCCTTATTAGCACCTTAAACTTTCTGTGGATTTAGTCTGAAATAGTGCCTTTTCACCTTACCATTTTATTTCTGTTATTTAACTGTCTAATTCTAAGGATCTTTTTTTATTGCTGCTTCATTTTATGTTCACTTTTATTTTTTTATTATTTTTTTATGTGGCTTAATTTCACAGAGCAATTCCTTGAGAGTAGACGGGGAAAATATATATGTCAGACATAGCAATTTAATGTTGGAGGTTTGTATATAATATAAGAAACACTTTCCCTTCTCACGGGCTGCCAGGCTGCATGGGATGGGAGGTCACTTGCAGGCTGTTACCGACACAGTGCATGAAGTGCATGTTGGGAAAACCAGCTTGGAAATGTTGCATGTTTATAATTCTAGTTTCTGAGTTTAAGTTGGTTTTTTGTTTAGTTTTTTTTTTGTTTGTTTTTTAATGCAAAACAAACCAACTCCAAAACACCAAAAAACTCAAACAAAGCCCTCAGCTACAGTGTTGATTGTGTATTTTTGTTGTTTTCAATGTGGCAACTGGGAAGAATAGCCCTGTTTAGATAATGCAAATGCCTGGTCCAATCCATAATCACAAATGGGATTTTTATACATTGATCCTTAATGTGTGCATCTTTTGTTGAACAGCATTTGTAGTTTTCACCAGTTAAATCAACCTTTGTCAAATACATGATCTGAATAAATTAAGTTAGTAAGGCACAAGCAGTGATAGAGGTGTGGAAAAACTGTTTCTGGTTCTGACACTTGTTGATTTTAGGAGCTTTGAGAAATGTATGCAAGGATCAGATTTTTAAAGGGAATGGTTAGATGTGCTTCTGAAGTCTTTGCCTTATTTTTTAACTTTTTAAATGGAAGTAATTCTTGCTTCCTAGGGGTTGGTTTTCATTAAAGATGAACAGCAGAGAGCTTTGAACAGTATGTTAATGTATAGTGCTTTCTCACAGAAGTAAAGATGTTTTTATTATAAGAATTCCATACAGTCTGTTAATCTGGATTATTAACTACTGTCTGTAATTTTAAAAAGTGTTATTTAACATGTGGTTAATAACAAACTAGTAACTGAAGAGATTTTAAAAAATCCTACTGCTGTAGGATTTTATTCATCCAGATGGGGCTATAAATAATTCCCTTTGTCACAAAAACTGTCTTTTAAAAAAGCATTGGTTTTCTTCAGGGAAGAAGGGAAACATTGATCACAGTAACCCAACTAATAAGTTTTTTGGCTTCTTGCAGCTTTTGATCACTATTGAAACTTTGCTTGTGTGTAACTTACTAAAGCACTGAAAGTGTGCATTGTGTAACTGTGCTTTGATCAAGTCCAAGAAACGTGCCTTGTGTCAAGCCAAGATAGGGTTGTTTTGTTTTTTTTTTAAATTATGGTGATTGTTACAAGCTTCAGTTATGTAATGGAATGTTTTTCACACAAGGTTTTACTTCACTCAAAATTCATACTTTAGAAGGTAATATTTGATGTCTCCGTTCTTAGTCCTAGATTAAAAGTGAAGCATAGGTCCTGTGACAATAGGAACCTTCTGAATTGCCAAAAGGGAGAGGGTCTTAGTGTTCAAAGAACATGTGTGAAAATTTGCAGAACTAGGGAATATATATTCAGCATCAACAGCTGTTACTGGGGTTGAACATGCAAGTGAAAAGAAATTAGAAACTAGAGACTTTGTATTGGATTTGGATTTTTAGTGACTTAAGAATTTGCATTCTGAGCACCGACTACCAAAATCCTAACCAAAATGTCAGAGTAAAACTTCAAAGTATTGTCATAGTATCATGAATCATATGGGACGGATGGAAGGGACCTCAAAGATCACATAGTTCCAAGTGCCCCCTGCCAGTGATACTATTCCATTTTAATCTTCAGTCTTTTAACTCTGCACTAAAATTGGATCTGAGGCATTAACTTGAATTTCACCACAGAATACTGAAAAAATGTTCTTGTAGTAGTGCAGGCATAACCAACACAGGCTTTTCTCAAGATAAATACAAGCAAATAATGGAAGCAGAGTGAAATCTCTTCTTCCCACTGAAATCCAGCATTGTATTTGGATAACGACTTTCCAAGAGGAATAAGCAGATAGATTTTTGTCTGCTTACCAGAACAGTTTCAGTTATGTATCTGCATATAAAATGAAAAACTAGCTTGTAGCTATTTGATCCAGTGTTTTGCAGCATGGCCTCAATGGGTCATGATAAAATTTAATTTTATATTCATGCTGTGCTGTCCCCTTTGACACTTGCCTGTGTAGGCAGAATTTAGAGAGAACATCTCTTTGGTATTGATGTGCACAAAAGCTACCTCTCCTTGAGCACTGTCTGCTGTCACGTTCTGAAATGTGAAATTGGAAGATAACCAGGCTTCAAGTCTTTAAATCAGATTCTTCCAGTAAGTTTAAGTCTACATGACAAGCACAATTAGTAGTTCCTCTGAAGTTCAGCAGGTGTTAACTGCTTGCATATTTGGCCCTGTAATATTGTCTTCATGAAAATATTTTTCATGGAGTTTGTAATATCAACAACGATGCTACTTTTTAGTTGCCCTTTTTTTACACTACCCTTTCTTAAAGCTGCCTGCAGTGATGTTATTTGTGCAATACTCCCAAAACTCTTACTTCTGTACTTACAAATTTTAGATGAAAGTAAGTAACTAGTGGAAACAGTAGTGGTTTCATAGGGCTGGATGAAAATAGCCCTCTGTTAAATAACCGCACACAGCATTATTTTTGTTTGCCTTGAAATATGGAAGAAACATGGTATGAGTAGCCCTTCATTACAAAAACCCTAAAAAAATTCTTAGTTGCCTTATAGCCTTAAATGCTATTATTTTAAGCACTCCAAAGAAGAGCATCTTTAGACACAAGGCACTTTCCTTGGTTCGGTTTCTTTCTTTTTTTTTTTTTTTTTTTTGGTTTCTTTTTTCGGTTTGTTTTTTGTTTGTTTGTTTTTTTTTTTCCCAGTTAAGTTCGCTTTTGTTGTCGTGTTTTGTCCTACTTTGTTTTACATTGTGGGTTGCTAGGACCTGGATAAGACCCAGGACGACTTACTGAAACACCAGGCTAGCATTAGTGAGCTCAAGCGCAATTTCATGGAATCCACACCCGAACCACGCCCCAATGAGTGGGAAAAGCGGCGTATCACACCTCTGTCCCTCCAGACACAAGGGGTATGTCACTGCAGACACCTGTCCGCATGCCTTTCCATACAACCCTCTACGTGCTCTAGTAAATGTATTTTGTCCTTTAGTTAATGCTTTCTTGGCTAATGTAGTGTTTGTTTATACTAAGTGTGCATTAACTTTTTACCACTTACCATTGGATCTCACTTTAATGTGTGGAATTCTATTCTTCTACAAGAACAACTGAATTAGAGTAAACACACACAAAAAAAAAATTAAGATGATTGCAGTATTTTCCTGTATTAAGGACAGTTTACATTTCACTAGGATTTATATGGATTGATGAAAATACAGTTTAGTATTAGTAGAATCATTAGTAGACATCATTAGTAGAATGATGTCGTGTGTGTCATCACATGGCCTTGTCAGGCCCTTACAAAAACTTAATGTACAGTGTTGACTTCTTCAGGACATAGTTCATGCAGTTGTTAAAATTTATTTACCTTCATCTCCAAAGTCTAAAATTAATTTACCTACTTTTTCTCTATACCTCCTTCCTGACTGAACCTTAAAACAGAAGTTGCAAAATGATTTTCTATAAATACCATCCTGAATCCTTCTGGCAAGAAAACTACCACAATATATGTCTTTTCCTGTTGTGAAACTTTTAGTTTTATGAGGAGTTATTTGCTGCCTCTTTCATAGAGTGTAAGAAAATTGAGCCTCTGTTACCCCTTTCCTTTACTGGTTGTACCTACCCATCCCTCTTTAATGTATTGTTGTCCTACCCCATTAACTTCTTAAGTATTCTTTTCAGTCCTCAGAGAGGCAAGCTTTCAGTCAATCTTGCCTCATGCTACCAAATTGTTTTTGTCGATAGAACATTATTTTAATAAGGTACTTAAGCAATCAGAAATGCATCTGCATACAGATAAACAGTCACTGACTGGATGGATCACTTCTATAATTATTATTTTGTTAATTTATGGTTACTACTAAGAAATTATTCTTCAAATTTCTGAGTAATATCTGAATATTTCTACGCATAGTGCTACATGCATAGGTGGTACAAATGTTGATCAAATTTTCAAATGTTTGTGACACATTGGTTCATTTAACAGCTATAAATCCCTTTTTGGTTAAAATAGGCACTCATGTAAAAGTTTAACTTAATTTTTACTATGTGGTTGTGTGTATTTTCTGTGTTGATTTTTTTTCTGTTGAAGTTGAGGCCCTAAGAAGTTTTATTTCTGTAAGGGTTTTTTTTCCTCATCTAGAATGTTCTGTCACTTTCAGATGATTTGGTTTTATGTTTATGTATAGTGTGTGTCTTGTCTCATTGATTGTTGATTTACACTGGTTTTATAAAATGAAAACCAAATAGAGAAAAGGAGACTCCATTTTCCAAGTGAAAACGTTGCCTGGGAAGGAGAAGCAATGGACTTCAATGCCATGGATTGCTGGAGCAAAACCAGAGGAAACCGATAAGGTGGCTGCCCTGAAACCTACTGCCTTTTTGCTGTATCTGCTCTAGGCTAGCTTGGGCATTTCTTTCTTTTTCTTTTTTTTTCCCTTATTGGAGATATATTTTACAGTTTGTTTTTTTTTTAAGCCAGTACTGAAAGGAGAAGGCCGTGTGGCAAACCAGGATCTATGTGTGTGTGTATATGCACACACATGTATGAATGCCAGCAACATTCTGCTTGAACACTAACCTGCCTGTGAATTTCTGAGTGGCTACTATTTGAAAAGAAAACCAGTTTTTCACTGGATGATGTATTTTATGACAGCAAAACATGTGTCCCTGTTCCAGATGGAAATAATTGTTTGGCAGCTACTTGATGCTTCACACAAGAACTTCTTTTCAGTGTTCACTATGTAATCATTCAAGTGGGTATTGCTGTAGAAGCAGCTTCATTTCAAAGGCAGCCGAGTTCTGAGTTCCTCCACACTTCACTACCTTTTTTCAATCCAAGAAAAGAGGGAAGTTTTCTCTCCATAAGCTGATGAAACATCTATGCAGTGCAAACCACTATATAACTGGTGGGATTACTATCAGTGTGATAGTGATGACAGGTATCAATTGTGATGTTGCTTTTTTACATCACTTTACAGCATATTTTTTCCACCACCTAGGAACTAGGATGAGGTTATGTTGATGTAAAGTTTTCAGCCCTATTTCAGTAACACATATTTATATGAGGTTTGGGGAACAGTATATTTCCACACTGAAATATTTGTTGATGGATGTGCAGAAATTTGTGTTCAAGTGCTTTTTTATCCCCAACTTACAATCTTGCTGGTATTAGTAGGCTAATACTATACTCAGTCCTATTGCTGGACTGCGTTTTTCTTGACAGTCTTTTAGGATAGTTGGACAATAGGCAAGAATCAAGCAAGAACACCACTGCTTATATTCTTTCCTTTCTTCCTTCTTTTGCTTCAATGAAAATACTTGCAAATAAGTAATTTTCTGTGTATGAGAAATATTATTTTGGGTATATCTTATTTGTGTCACTGTACTTCCGTATCACCATACTCCCAAAAAGGCACAGCATCTGTGACTTAATTACAGCAGAAATTGTGATACATTGGTATGTCACGAATAAATATATGAAATGGTATGTTATGGATACCCATAATATTTATAATTTTTTTTTAATCCATTCCCTGTCCCTGCTGCTTGTAAACAATATTTCATGTTAGTGTTTATCACTCTGTACCAGAAAGAATTTGCCAGGAATTTAAATTTCTTCCCAGGCTTATGTATGATTTTAATTGCAGTTATTTTATGAAGAGTGCCAATTCTATCTACACATTTAATTATTCTTACTAGATGCCTCATCAGGGAACAGGAGTTATATTACCAAGCAAATTGTGTGATTGGGTTTTTCTTTTAAAAGATTAGAAGACCTTAAAATGGGAAAGTGGTAAAATGCAAAAAGATTGGTGGCATGTGTCTGTCTTCTAATTATATATCTATGAGGGGGGAGAGATATGCACAAAATCTGACCACATAAAGATTTTGAGCCCCTCCTGCCCTTTTTTTAAACTGCTTTGAGTGACTAGAAAACACGTGGTACCAGAGTAGGGTAGAAAGAGTATCATGATGTAATCTCTTAATGGATTACCATTTAATGGCAGTAGTGGTAAACTGGGGAAAGAAAGTGGGGGTGAGGAACACGTTGCACTGATGGTTGAATGTTGCATCAGAACAGATTCAGTAACTTGCATCCCCATTAGATTTTCTTCGATATCTTTGAAATACACTCTAAATTTTATTGTAGGGTAAAGAAGCACAGGGCCTCTTTCTTTTCCTTCTCTGTTCTTCTGCATGCCATATGTGTTGTAGTATATACACAGCAGCATGATGCAATTTAATGTCAGTTCAGATTCTGTGTTGCTACTCACACAGCGAGTCCAGAGGCTGCAGCTGTCTGCATGGCACCTCGGCTTTCCTCTGGCGTCTGCTTCTGCTGTGATTCTCTGTGGTACCTTTCTCTAAGGCAGAAATGTGTCTCTACTCAGTGTTGTCAAAATGTGTGTTGTGTCCATGTTAGGTATTTGTTACATTGTTGGGTTTTCACTTTACCTGTTTTTACTTCTAACTAAATACAACATTTCCTGGAAGGAAAATGGGAAACAAGAATTTTAGCCTTTTTCAAGGCTTGTACCCACGTGAATTTTAAATGTTTGCATTACCATGTAGAGTTATAGTACTGCAGACTGTGAACCTTATTTATTCTTTAAAGCTACATACACTTTAAAATATGTTTGAATAAAATGAGCTCTCCCAGTAGAATGGGAAATGTTTCTATTGAAATTACTGTGCTTAGGTTACTTAAGCATTTGGAAAACATATATATGTGTGTGGGAGTATATATATTTTTATGTATATATATATATATACACACATTATAAAGAAATCCCAATTTCAGTGTTGTGGGTATGTATTGTTGAAAGCCAGAGGTATTTAACTCCCTACCCTGAAGCTCTGATCCCATGAGACACTGGGAGGTGTTAAAAATTGAATTTTAAAAGGGAAACATCCCAATAGCGAACACAGAATTACTGCTTAGGTAAACTGTTCTGTTTGGAAAAATCCATGGATATGTTAATGTTTTTAAGTTTTATCGTGTAATCTGCATGGCAGAGAGATGCAGTGTTAGAATACCCTGTGTGTTGTGACAGCAGTCTGTTGTCCTGTCCCTTCTCAGTCCTTCCCCACCCCCCTTGCTCCCGCAGCATCCTCCCCGCCGAGTCCTCCTCTTTCTCAACGTCTCTTTCTTGCCGAACCTTTTGCTTTGTAGGTCACTGCCGCTTCGTCCGTCACTGTTTTAATTCTGTCCTTTCCGTTCCCCAACTCGTCTAGAGCCTAGAAGAGGAGATCACCTCCATTTTATTTAGTAAGGCGGCCTTCGGCGTCAGCGCCAGAGCGGCCTGCGCCGCCGCCAGCACGGGGACAGCAGAGGGCGCTGCGGGGGAGGAGACCGCCGGCTGCGCGCCGCCCCCTCAGGTGCTGAACCCCCCTCAGCCACGCAGACACCCCACTCGCAGACAGACACACAGACACCCCCTCACAGACACACCCCCCCTCACAGGCAGGCACCCCCTCACAGACAGACACACAGGCACCCTCTCACAGACAGGCACCCCCTCACAGACAGGCACACAGGCACTTCCTCACAGACAGGCACACAGGCACCCCCTCACAGACAGGCACACAGGCACTTCCTCACAGACAGGCACCCCCTCACAGACAGGCACACAGGCACCCCCTCACAGACAGGCACACAGGCACCCCCTCACAGACAGGCACACAGGCACTTCCTCACAGACAGGCACACAGGCACCCCCTCACAGACACACACCCTGCCGGCCTGCGGGATGGGGGGGGGTCACTCAGCAATGCCGGGGAGGTGGCCGGCAGCTTGCATCCTGCCTGTCTAAGGCGGTAATCTGGTGGCTTGTAGGGGGGGGGAGAGAGATCCAGCTAGAGAGGGTGACTCTGTACTTGAAACACTCAAGAAATACCAGTTGGTGGCTGTTTGAGCTTCACCAGGAATGCTGGCTGGCATTCTGGTGGTGCTTTGCTTGATGAACGGGAGAAAAAAAAAAAACAAACAAAAATCTAGGATTAAGTCACAGATGATGTGTTGATTTTTGCGTTCTTATCGTTTGGACTCAAATTTTATTGCAAACCACTCACTAAAAATATGTTAGAACAAATAACCTACATAATTTAGGATGGGCTTTCTGGGATATCCATCGCAGATCACTTTGTCACAGAACAAATACTAATATAGCTGCTTTAATGTCATCATTTTGGCTCCAGGCTGAACCCTAATGAGATCATCTTGATAACCATGTATTGCTATTCTGACAACGTACCACCCTGAACAGTGTCACCCCTTAACTCTCACAAAGTAACAAACAAAAATGAACAACTAATAAAATCTTACAATAGACTTTTTTTTTGTATGATGACAAACTGATAGTAGAATGCTAAATAGGTGGGTTTTTTACTTTCCCTTAATATTATTTATTCCTAATTCCTGATTTAACTGAGAAAAATAACTGTCTCACGAGTCAGTGCATTCATGCTTTTATTTTCAGTCATAATTAATTTCTTATCCTAATTGATAATGTCTGTGATTCCTACCTACTTTTGAATGTAATATATCAATGAAATGGAAGAAAGGGAGCAACATAGTTCTGTGTGAGTCTCACAATGACTACACAGTGTGTGTCTAGCTAGAATCACGTTTGTAAAGCTTGCTTGGAGGATGTTGCACTATTGAAAAGGGTTATGCACTGATTTTTGTCTTCTGATTGCTTTTTGTTTCACAGAGACATGCTGCCAGAGCAGAAGGGCCTTGTACTGGAGTCAGCGATGCTGATAAGGTTCTGCTGCTTTTTCCATAGTTAAATTTGGCTTTAACTTTTCCAGTCCATCTTCATTCTTTCTTTCCTTCCTTTTTCAGTTAACCATCACAACCATCTTTTTTCTTCTACATGACATGAACCAACCATCAGCTAATTTTGTTTCCATCATTTTAATTTATTCATGTACTTTTGTTTTTCCTCATCCATGTTTTTGTGCAGAGTTCACATGAGACTCTGGACATAGTGGAGGAGAAGAAGCAGGCAGAGGTTGGGATAGAAGAAACACTAGTCGTAGAGGAAAACAACAAAGGGAAAATGCAAGTTGCCACTGACGCTGGGGAAACATGTAAGGTGGATGACCTGTCAAAAAAGGACTCTTCATCATTGCCATCAGATAGTAGCAGCAGCAGCAGCAGTAGTAGTGAGAGTGAGGATGAAGAGGTGGGAGAATACCAGCCACATCATAGGGCAATTGAGGAAGTCATCAGGGAAGAACAGGAAGAAGAGGAAGACGTGAAAAGAAAAGAAGTTGAAGAAAAAATACAGCATGTGGAAGACACACAAGAAGGCAGTAAACTAAATCTGCCTGTTGAGCATACACAAGTTATAGCTGAAGATTTGGTCCAGGAAAATGCAGTTACCATAGCTACAGAAGAGAAGAATTTGTCAGAGGAAATT
The DNA here is from genome assembly GCF_036169615.1 of Heliangelus exortis. Classification (NCBI taxonomy): domain Eukaryota; kingdom Metazoa; phylum Chordata; class Aves; order Apodiformes; family Trochilidae; genus Heliangelus; species Heliangelus exortis. The sequence goes on from NC_092424.1 coordinate 60,199,634, forward strand.
AAGCAGGATTTAGGTGAAGAAAAAGAGGAAGAACAGCTCAAACTCAATGGAGATGTGTCTCATGTTGACATTGATGTTGCACCACAAATAATTTGTTGTTCTGAGGTAAATGGTAGAACAGTTACACAACTAGATTAAGCAGAGGTATTTCTTGGGGTGAAACTATACCTGCCTTTCTTCTTCTCCTGTTCCTCCAGCTCTTCAGGCATCCAACAAGATTCAGATCATTTGGAAGGGGAAACCATTGATGAGCAGTGAAATTCTGTCTCCTTCAGTTATGGTTTCTGACTTTTTGCTAGAACTGAGTGAGACTCACCAGTGTAAGGCAAACCTTCCGAAGACTGACATCTCCTTTATCTCCCCCTAATTTTTATGCACATATATAAAGCATATTTATTATTTACATGTTTCCAGTGTTTTAAGTCTTGTCTTGTCTATGTCAATTGTTTTTGACATGTCCATGGCATACAGTTGTTATTGGAAACTATTGGCAATTGAAATCAGAAAACCCTTGTCACAATTTTTATTCCTTCCCCCCCCATTACTCACAACTTGTCTAGCCCTTTTTTCCTTCTTAAACAAGTGTTATGAATTTACAGAGTAGAGTAAGTACAGCTAGTAATCATGTAGTTAAAAGCACTGCATTGAAAGGGCATTTATAAAATCATACTGTGAAGTCTTCTAATGCAGTAGGTATTTAAGGAAGCATGCATGGGTTCCAGTTACAATCATTTTAAATCAAACAAGGTTGAAGGGTTCTTTATGAGGCAAACTTTAGAAAGAAGTAGGAGGGCAAAAACTGAAGCCTAGGTATTCATCTCTGGAAAGTTTTCATGATCTTAGGAGTTTTTCAGCAGTTGGGTGTTTTTTTTCCTACATATGTATCTGCTTGTTCTTTTACTGTTGGCAATTTCTTTGTGTCTTTGCACTTAAATCCAAACAAGTTACCTTTTTTCTTTTGCTATCTTTTGCATACACAGTTCTGATTAATGATGGGAAGGAATTAGTTTATAATTGCTATAGTTTATATAGTTTATAGTTGCAGGCCCCCACACTTCCCAAAAATATGTGTAGTTTGCAGGAAAAGGGAAAAGGTCTGCTGTGTGTCCCAGGTGTGTGTGAGAGAAAGAAAAGGGTTTGTTTATTGTGTTGTTTTTTTCTGGGATTCCTTAGTGAAGCTCTTTTACACGTTTTCAATACTTGGCTTGCAGCTTGGTTTTTTAGTTGTTGATCTCTGAGGTATGTACTGTTGGCTGGAACACAGAACTTTGGCAAGGTTATTAGGAGATTAAATTTTCCTGCCATGTTATGTAGGCATTATTGGGCTGCTGTATTAGTCTTTTCACTTTGCTTGCTTATTTCATTTCTTTTGATTGGGAAGGCACGCAAATACTTATCTTACTGTTGGGCAGTTCTCAAGTTCTTAGTTGTTTGCTTGGTCCACTTTACAAACTTTCATATGTCTTTTCAATTGATTGCTAATTTCTTGCACCACAGCCTCCAGTAGTGAAAACAGAGATGGTAACCATTTCGGATGCCACGCAGAGAACGGAAATCTCCACTAAAGAAGTTCCAATTGTTCAAACAGAAACTAAAACCATCACATATGAATCTCCACAGGTATGGTGGCTGGGTTATTATATTGTTTGCAAACTATTCTCTTATTCCAGTTACTTGTAGAACAAAATAGATAATGTCCAAATAATGCTTTTCAAAATCCTATTCTTCTTTCTAGCAGCTAAGAGTATGCTTTGGCTATAAATTAGGTAAGTGATGTGTGTGTAGACAAAGCATCATTACTTCTGAAGTTCTAAGTGTTGGGGGTTTTTTTATGTAAGGACTTAGTTGCTGCCTGCATATGTATAAATCAGATTTAGTTTTGGAAACTTGATTAACATATCTCACTACTCCTGAAAGGAACATGTAAATTTGATTATAAACTTTCCACAAAAATTAATTATAATGAGTCTTGTATGACTCAGTAAACTTGCATGGCTTCTACTTAGATTTCAGTTCTAGCTGAACTAAGGAGTGTGTTTTATAAGGAAACCAGCCTTTTTTGGCTGTGTAAACAAAGCCTTTGAGTGTCAACATAGAATTTCTTTTTCCTTGCAGTTTGATGGCAGTGCTGCTGGTGATAGTGGCACGCTGCTGAGTGCACAGACAATTACATCGGAGTCAATTTCTACTACCACAACTACACATATCACAAAGGTAAAATGTAATGATGTCTCTCTGAACTTAAAAAAAAAAAACAAACCAAAACAAAAAAAGCCAAAAACATCCCAGACACTCAAAATAAAGTCTTACGTGAACTTTCTCATATATCTGCTAATTTATTGAAGAAATGGACTTGAAATGGATTGAGTTCATTCCAGGCATGTGTGAGAGCTAACCTTTCTGTATGCAGATTTCAAACAAAGAATTCTTAATGAGTAAGCAGGAATAACTGGGAACAGGACAGGGAAAGGTCAGGGTTTGTATTACTTCATACAGGTCTTATTTCTGTGTTTGACAAGTGAGTATGTACCTCAATTTTTATAGTTTTGGTCCAGTCATCACACACTAGTATCTTACAGAATCTCTGTAAGATTTGGCTGAGGTCCACAGGAGCCCTCCTAATGGCATCAGTTATAACAATGAACTGAAACAATGTTGTTTAAGCCTTAATGTTGATGATCCTTGCTCTGCTGGGTCTAGAGCATATTTAAAAACAGATCGTACCACTAGATTACTTTGCAAACATATTTTGGTGCCAGAGGATGTTAGAACTATGAAAGTGTGGTGATAATTCTGAATGTTATTGTTAATTTATGAGAATATTTGTCAAAATTTAGGCATGTCCCAACAACAGTTTTGAACTCTTGTCATTGAACTCTTATCATGGTTTTCCAAGAAAATTACAGAAAGCATTGTTTGGGGTGAAGCAAAAGACAAGAGGGAAACGTAAGGGTTCAGTTTGGGATTTTTTCGCCCCCCCCCAAGACAAGAAGTTTCACATCATCACACAATGAAACAATTAATTCACTGCTCAATGGATATATATTCAATATATATTCTTAAGACCAAAATATTCTTAGATCTGAAAGGTGTATTCACACAATGGAATGTGGAAGGATGATGACTGAAAGTGATAAAAGTCACATGAAAAAAGTAAGCTTAGAATTTAAAATATATGTATTTTGAGACGCTTCCTCCCTTTTGGAATTGTTAAATCACCACCATTTTAGGAAAAAGTCTTCATTCAATGAATTGTGCTACCACAGCAAGAGAAGGGAAGAGGAGATTCACTTACAAAGTAAATCTAAAATAATGCTACTTTTTGTAAGGAACCATTAAATAAAAAGGTTTCAGTCTTCTACTAAAAAATTACTTGGATTACCATAATGCAGGAAATTCTTATTTTTCTTAAAGGCTGCTTATCTCTGATTCAAAAGACACTTTGACTCTTCTGAACTATTTTGTATCCCATACCATTACAGATAAAGGGACCTGGCGAAATAGTTTTAATGTTCTAGTTGTGTTCTTAACAGAATCATCTTGGATCTTAGATCACAGAATTGTTTGGTTGGAAAAGACCTTCAAGATAGTCAGGTCCAACTGTTAACCCAGCACCGCCAAGTCCACCACAAAATTATATCCCTGAGCACCACATTGACACATCTTTTAAATACCTCCAGGGATTGGTGACTGTACCACTTCCCTGGGCAGCCTGTTCCCATGTTTGACAACCCTCTTTTTCTAATATGTGCAGATATATCTTAAGTAGTAGCTCATTCTTCTGTTGTATACAGGATGGAAAAAAAAACCAACCAGACCCAGCATATGTTATTTCTGTGAGAATTTTTCTATATGCTAAAATGTTCTGATCATTAGAATAAGAAATGAAGAAACAAAATTATTTCCACAAGCAATTTGAAATAAATGGAAGATATCTTGCTAACATCCATGAACAGCAGAGCTAAAAGTAAGATCGTGTCTGTATTTAATGGCATAGGATTCTTCAGGGACTGAGAAGGGGTCCATGATAGATTGGTTGAAATCAAAGACTCCTGTAATTTCCTCATTGCCAGTTTTATATGGTGGAAGAAGGTGCAATTGGACTTGGAGTCAAGCTGATTCTGTGAAATAGCAGTTCTCCACTGCTTGGTTTTTATCAAGTTTAGCAATTGCTAGAATGTGACTAACTGTAACTGAAAAAGGAAAGGGTGAGTTAGCACTGAGAATATTTACTGCTAATTTCAACTCAAATTTCTTTAGTTCAACAGAAAAAAGTGCTTTGTGGCAAAAAATGTGGAATAATTACAAGATGTTTTCTTATTATTTTTCTTTTTTTTGTGCCATCTGTAGATGGTAAAAGGTGGAGTATCAGAAACAAGAATTGAGAAGCGCATTGTCATTACGGGAGATGCAGATATTGACCATGATGAGGTGAGTTTGCAAGATGTTGACACTTACTGTGGGCTTTTTATAGTCCAGTGGATTCTAGATGGTATTTTATAAACCTGGTATATGACAAAGCTAGGGACATTGGAAGAGAGGATGCTGATACTGATAATTGTGGCAAAGTTGTTGAGCTTTTGTGGGTTGTCAATAAGGAACCTTTAGAATATAACTGAAAGAAAACCAACATTTTAACTTGGCATAATAAATCATGTGAATGGCTTTCTTACTGTTTTTAAAGGGATGGCTTTTTTTTGGGAGGGGGGTTTGTTTTTCTTGGAAGATACCCAATTTACTTAGTGCTCTTTTTGCCATTTAGGAGGAAAATCGTTATTCAAATAATCCTATTTTGATACATTCATCTGGATAGCTCTTCTCTACTATGTTCTGTCAACAACATCAGAATGAAGCACTCATTTTGACTGAAAGCTTTGAAATACATGAAAGCATAAACTGCTCTAATTTAAAAAGTAATTTTTGACTTGTATTTATAGAATTATGACTAAAAAAAGTAGTTGTTGATCTGCTAGAATAATATGTTAGTACCATTTTTCTCTATCAGTACCAGAGCAGTATCTTATGATGCCTTAGAAATTAATGTTAAAAATTACTCCTGCCCAATTAAGAAGGCTGAATTGAAGCAGTATACAGGAAAATAACAAAGAAAGTGCAATTATCTATTCTTTGTGGTGATGATTACACATTTTTTATTGTTTTTCATCTAAGAAACTGGAAGCTGTAGTAACAAGGTCAACAGTCACTGGGTAATGAAAATCGAAAAGTCCACCTTCTGTGTAAAGTTGCAGTGAATCCTATTCTAACTTTATGAAAGCTACACAAATCAGCACAGCAGGATTTGATTTAAGTTCTTAATTGTAATATACTGAGAGCTCTCAGGAAATTTAATTTCACATTTTGATTTGCCTCCAGAAAGTGGCTCTTGACAAGTTGAGTCTCTTATTGAAATCTGTAATTAAATGACAGGGCTGTTCAGCATCAGGCATTGTCCTTGTTTACCTTGACACACATTCATTGTGCTTTTGACATCTTTGGACATTTGGACATAGTGATCTTAGAAGTCTTTTCCAACTGTGACCATCCTGTGAAAGGTCTCACAATAAGTTTAGTATACCAGAAACTATTTTCTAAGCCCTGCTTTGTTTTGAGATAAGAGGGTAATGAGGTAAAAAATGAAATTATAAAAAAGGAAGTACAAAATAAGATTTTGATCACTGACATTTAAAGTAGCAGTGAGCAGCCTTTAACAGATTTAAGAAATCTCTACCACTTTTTCCTCAGTGGGTAGGGAGCTCTTTAACTGCACAAAGTGCTGGATGTTTATTCTTATAGCTCTCTACATCAATAAAACTCTTTTCAGTAGGAAAAGAGTAATTTAATTTGGCATTTCAGAATACATATGCTTGCACTACTTGTAATTTAACAACTAGAGACCTAGGGTTTTTTACATTGTTTATGGTTTGATTATAAGCACTGATTCTTAAATCTCAACACTTGCTTTTAAATCTGTATTTGTGCTACTGAGGTCCCATGTGGCATGTTGTAAAAGCCAAATTAATAAAAAGTTGTTAGAATTAATCAGCGAACATCAGTATTGTACCAGTGCACACTGAGTGCACTGAGTGTTCTTCTCTATGTATTTTCATTGTAGGATTTTGAATTCATTATCACTTAATAGTTAAGGTTGCTAGTGGAGGCATTTCCTTCTCTCTCTCATTATTTATTTCTCCTCACTTAACCACCTATAGCTCAGGAAATTGTTGCTTTCATAAGTGAAAATACATTTTCACTGCATTATATTTTCCTGCTTCTAGTATATTTGGGGGTTTCCTAGTTGTGGTTGATACTGAGGTGAATAGCAAGTTTCTTGTTGCCTCAGAATGCCTTCTGGTTTCTTGGTTTTTTCTTAGGTTCTAACAGTAATACAGCTCACTGAAGTAAGATTGAGATCAGGGGAAGGAATAGAAGGTCCCAGATTCTCTTTCACCTCTCCTTTCTCAGAGGATGCTCTTATGTGATTGTAAAGTCTTGTACAGAGAAGAACAGATTATTTCAGTTGGAAGGGACCTAAAACAATGATCTAGTTCAGGTGCCAGCTGTGTATGTTGCTGCATCTCTTAAGAAGATAAAAATACAGAGGAGGGATTATAAGCAACGGAGTAATATTTACACTTCACAGAGTTAAACTCGGGAAAGTTCTCTTAAAGTAGTAAAAGGAGAAAAAGGACATTCTTGTGCTGTGAAAGAAATGTTTGCTGTGATCTTCTTCCAGAGTTTCAGTACCATACTTAGTGCACATTCCAAAGGACCTTTCCATTTTGTTCAGGGAACTGATGAGAACTCTTACTTTTTTTGTACTATATATGTCCTTGTTAGGTATTTATTTGTCAGATTTGTTGCAGCAGTTCAAAAGCTTCTGGAGTATAAGAATACTCTGTCTCCTGAAATGAGATAGAAAAGTTACAGGATAACTTTATGGCTATTTATTACTTTCTGGAAATTTTGTTAAATTTTTTAGCATAGTGGTTTAGGGTTTTTTTGCTGTTTGGTTTTGTGTTTTGAGGTTTGATTTTGTGCTGAATTTTTTGTTTTGGTTTTGTTATTTGCTGCTTGGCTGCATATTCTGGGTTTAGGGTTTTTCTTGTTTGTTTGTTTCTTGACCCTCAAGTTCAGGAATTTAGAGTTCTGAACAATGATAGCAAAAATTTCCAGTCCTACTCTCATGTTCTCTGGAGCCACATAAATGTCCTTTTGCTGTTGTTGAGTTTCATATTTTAAATACATTTGCAGGCCCTGGCACAGGCAATCAAAGAAGCCAAAGAACAGCACCCTGACATGTCTGTCACAAGAGTTGTGGTGCACAAAGAAACTGAACTTGCTGAGGAAGATGAAGAGTAAACTCAAAAATGCCATCAAGCAAATACTTAAGGTAAGCTTAGGTAATTAACGTAGGAAAATTTACCATAAATTTTGTTGTATTCTGTAATAAAAGGCTTGAAAAATATGGGGGTTCTTTGAGAGATGTCAGAAAATGGTGAGTTGAAGCAGGTACTAATGGTAACACCACTAGTTAGTGTAAGAATTTTTATCTCCAGTACAGTATGACATAAACTTAATTCACAAATTGTCCTGTGTATATCTCTGTTTGTCACAGTGTTCTCATGGCATTTCCTATGATTTTTGATCCAGTTGACGTAGTTTATATTGAAGTGAGTTTGGGTTATTTCTGCAAAATATGAAGGATGTGTCACATTTTTCTGTTTACGTGTACAATTACAGTCCTGGCCTTACATCTGGCTTGTTTAGTGGGAAGACTGTGTACAGTTCCTGGTAGTGAGAGGGCACACTTGGAAATTTTAATTTAGTCAGCAGAATCCCAAGCACAGGGAAATATTTAACCTTTTATCATCTTCACAGGCAGGGAGGTAAATGCATTGCAAGGTCAAGTGTTAAAGCCTCTTATCAGGTGAAAGGTGTTTTAAGAAATGTCATTTTCTTAGGCTCTCATTTCTAGAAAGAAGTTAAAAAAACCACAAAACAACAAACAACCAAAAAACACCACAAAACAAAAACCACAACAAAAATGAAACCTACCCAACCCTGTTCTGCTTCATGTTGTATTCAATAGAGAAATCAGACTGAACACTGAATAAATCCACTGTTGCACTGGTTATAGGCTAATGTCTTTAAGCTCAGTAACTGTTGGCGAATATAAATCTTCAGATTTCCTTTGTGTGTCACACTGGCTGATAGCATGAAACTTCAAGCTTCAGATATTTCAGACTTTGTGGTTTTGTTAATTGTAGACCAGGTTCAAGGAAAGGTATCTTTTGAATAAGGGAGAGATTTAAAAATAAATAAAAAATTCAAAAGCAATGTTTTAATCCTTTTTTGAGAGAACTTCATGTCTGCTGATGAGTGTACTAAACTACAAGAGCAGAGGTGTTATTGGCATATCCCAAAAGGGAAAGCTCTCAGACCAACTTTTTAGCTTTTACTAAGCATTTTGATCAATGTTGATGTAGGGGGAGTCAAGGTAGAGGAAGTTTTATATTTTTGGAAAAAAAGAGAGTTGTCATGATTCTTATTTCCTTGTTGATTTCTACAAATGGTGATTGTAGCCTGTGGAAAGAGTGTTCTAGGCATGCATTCCCTTAGTATCAAATAAAGGTTTTTAGCAAAGGAGTCTACCTGTCATAAACTGCATCCTACAGCTTCAGGAGACATCTAGGTATCATGAGGACTATTAAAGTGACAGGAATAAATGAAAAATGAGACACCTATGATTCCAAATTTGATGTAAGATACTAGAAAGAGAGAAGGATGTATTTCACATTATGCTGACAGTTTCTCTTGTTGAAATACTTTTATTGCTGTACCTGAGTTTCCCTGGTGCTAAAGATTTCACTCTTAAGTGTCACTTCTGTGGTGCAGAGGAGAAAAGGTGCAAGCATCAGTTTGAGAGGGTATGAAGTGCACCTATTGGATGCTACTTATGAAAGAGGACCAGTGTCAAGGCATCTGAGTCTTCCTGAGCTAGTCACTGATCTCAGATGCATATTTGAAGCTGAAATGTACAGACCAAAGACTATAGTTTATTCCATCTACTCACAAGGGTCTTGCTTTTCTTGAACATCTGGATAGGAGTGCAGCACTGCATAGAGCAAGTGTTGAATGCTGTGGAGAAGTCCAGGAGGGCAAGAATAGGATACTTGCCCTCTGCCTGCAGAAAGAAAGCTATCCAGTTATCCACCTTCTCCATCTAAGTGGTTCCAGTTTCCTTTCCTGGCCTCGTGCACTACAATGTTTGTTTTGATTATCTGAGTTTATAAATCATCTTTTAGGCAGTTTTCCTCTGATCTTGCCAAGAAGCTCAAGATTTTACATCACAGTGGAGCTAAGTTTGAGCTGAAAAATTATTTTGCTTTGATCAGATTGTGTGTTTCAAAAAAGGAATTAATTTTTGCTTCTAAGTGTAGGAATCAGGAAAGCAACATGGACCAAGTTTGGAAATACTAGGTCAACAGACACCTGGATATTAATGTTATAACATGAATCCTTTCAAAAATTATTACTAATCTTAATAATGCTATAGACTGTGGAAATAACAAAGGGAGAGAGAATTGAGGAAAAGTCAACAAAGATAAGGTTGTACAAATCTCTACCTTTATTTCAGTGTTCAATCTCATGTATTTAGTAGCTTTGTTGCTTAGTGACGCAGAATGGGAATGGTATGTATGGTCCAGATGTGTTTTCAGAGGACATGGAACTGTATTGAATGGGAGATAGGGATGTGTGGATGAGTATTCATATGATATGAATGCTCCAAAAAGACTTGGAGAAAATCACACCACTTTTGAGAGAGTTTGTAACAAGGATAATGCTTCTGGTTTAGTTAATTTCACTGGTCCCTTGGCACACAGCAACATTAAACATGTATACTCAAGCTCTCCTCCTTGGATTTTTTTCAGCATTTACATGGCAGGACCTAACGAGAAAGATTCACTGAGACAGCAGAACAGATCATTTTGTTTTGCAAGGATTTACTATTTTAATATGTAATTTTTTTTTTTTTTTTTTTCATTTATGATTAAACAGTGTGAATTTAAAGGTCTTGGTAGCAGGGATTGCCTCTTCTGTTACATTTTGTGCATAATGTGCTAGTTTGATTATACTACCTTAATCCAGAATTTGTCTTTAAAATTGGTGTTCAATATAATCCATCCTATTAAGCAGTGACAGCATCTTTCTAGGAGAGACTGGCATGGTAGGAAGAAACAAACTTGGCAGGTTTGCACTGCATTCCTACATTAGTGACCAGCTGCAAAATTGCTTCTGTTCCTTCATCGAATATTTAACTAGTTTGTGAACATTTTATGCAGCATAAACATTCAAAGAATTCCTCCCATCTGCTGAGGATGTTTTTCTTTTTTAAAAATACATACATCGTGGAATGATGTTTCCAATATATTGAGTGCCATAAGTTCTTGTCTGAGTTTGCCAATTGCATTACAGATCTTGGTCTGAAATGCTCGAGAGTAAAAAAGAGCTAATATGATGACATTTCACCGTGCTGCTCTTGTATTTGAGACCTGATGACTTGTTTGGCTGATGATACCTTTCATTTAAACATGAAGAAAAAAAATTGTTCCCTAAACACGAGCCACCTGATGTGTCTTGCATATCTGTCTGCAGCTTGGACTGTCAAGAGCCCTGTGCCCTCCTGTAGCAGCAACTGAAGGGCAGGTGGGACTGCAGGAACAGCTCTAGGTGATTATGTTTAGGCAATGGAGTCATGCCATGAATTGTGATTTAGGTGTCTATAGGGTGCTGAAAGCTCTGCCATGATGCATATGACAATATTGTAGACTTGTGTTCTCTGATAAAAGTGAGAGATGTTATGCTAAGATTGTGAGGGGTTACTAATTGAACAAATAATACTAATTTTTTTTAATTTATGTATTAGATTGTGGATTAAAATTTTCAGTAAACTGTACAAGAGGTGACCATTAAAGTACTGTGACAATTGTGGGGAGGGAAGTAATACCCTAAAGTAAGAAAAGTGTTGACAGAAACCGAGTTACTGTTTACATCATTACTGAAGAGGGCTGTAGTTATTGCCAGTTTCTTATGAAAAAAAACCTTCCCCCAGAATAACCTGTATGAAAAAATGACTTTTTTACTCTGATCTGACATCCACATAATATCCTTTATGAATGCTTATGTAATCTTCCTCCTCCTTTTTCTTCCAGAAGTAAAGATTATACTGACCATGATTATGACCACGAAGAACTGTAATCATTCCAAGTCATCACTACTCAACTGAATTCACCAAGCCTAACAATGATGACCAGATGTTCAAGACTTAAATGCCAATACCAAACTCCATTTTAACATCTTTGGTCTATATTTCCTTACAGTCTTTATTGTTTATTTTTATAACCACTTCTTAACAATCTTAGATTATTTTTTTAAAATGAAGTTTTAGAGGGTATGATCTTCTTTTGCACAAATACTTGTGGTTTTGAAGCTGATTCTTAATTACATGAAAGTGAACAAAAAAAAGTGTGGAGAGCTTTGTTCACTGGAAGAGGTGGTAATTGTGCAGGAAAGGGGATCTTTACTAATTTAGATCTAGTTTTTTCCAAATATTTCAAGTGAAATCTTTTACTGGAGTAACTTACAGAATTTTTTTTTTCAGATTATTCAGGTAAATATATGGTATCACATAACAAAGATTTTTATAAAAATACAGCATTTCCTAAAATTTGAAGAGATTTATTTCTTTGGATAAATTTTATACTGATATCTCTGTAACTCTTTCTGTTCTAAGGTCCTCCACTCTGTGGAGCAGAGATGGTGTGGCAGTCTATAGAGGAGAAGGAGTTGCAGACCCATTTCTTCTGACTGAGCACTGTGTTCTTTTTGCACTTGGGTGCCAATGCTCAACTTTTTGCAGATGTTCTGCTGTCTGCAGCATTCCAGATAAGGAAAGAAGGAAGAATAAAATCTCTTTGTCTTCTTCCAACGAGAGATGATCTAGGCAGCTTAAAACCTTAGTGCTTTTTTTTCTTACTGTGTCCAAACTTCAACACTTCCATTATTTGAATACATGTATAGAATGCTTGCTTTCTATTAAACTTCACTGTCTCCATGTTAGAGCTGACGTTGCTGTTATTGAGAAGGTTTATGTTTCAGATGCTTCATCTAATGGTTAATGCAGGTTTTTAGGATACTGAGTTAAGAGTGTATGATCGACTCCTTTCTTAAAGTAATAAGACAGTACCATCATTTGAGACTGCCATTGAGAAAACTTGTTAATTATTTTGGAGTTTATTTTTATGTTGTTCTTCCAGGGGGGGGTTGTTTGTTTGGGTTTGTTTTGGGGTGGTTTTTTTTTTTGTTTGTTTGTTTTTGCTGTCATCTCTGTGTATAGTTGAAAGGCCAAATTAGATTTATAGCAGCTTGAAGTTGTATTAAGTGATATTTTGCTTTCAGTAATTCTGTTATAAAATAAAGTTGTTTATTCTCTGTATGACTTCTGGCACTCAGATATAAACTTGAGAGATACTTAAATTGACCAAGTCAGTTCTGAGAACTGCAATTCTAGAGGCCTCAGAACCTTGAAAAGTAGCCTGCAGGGTTACTAGAGTTTCTGAGTTCATTGAGTTAGACTCTACGATGCTCTTCAAGTAACAAAACAGATCATAACACTTCTCACTACGTTCTTTTTCATTTGTGAGCAATGTATTTTTGGTGCTATTCTCAGTTCAGGTTGCTGCCATCTGTCGGTGTGCTTGCTTAACAGAAACTCCTGATAGTTTTGGCTTCACGTTATTTGGATAACATAAGACAACAGTAACCAAGATACTGATTTCTGTATGCATACAGGCATTCTTTATTACATCCCATATTCTCTGGAAAAATATCAGATACCAATCTTACCTGCTTTTCTTCAAAAACAGACATGTTCTGCCTTTCAAAAAAGGGAAGAGAACCCCACCCAGCCTCCTAAGGTGTGAACACTACCATAACACTGTGCATCAGTGGCACTCTTGTCAAGGAAGTGGCAAGTTTGGAGTATGTAAGTGAAGGTCAAAATGGAGGGGTACATACACTTAAGAGTATTTCCTAATGGATTTTTCATACAGAAGTGTTTAAGAAAAAGCTCTATAAAATCTTTCTGGTATTTGTGATGTGGTGTGGTATTAGTTGCAGAATTCAGTTGTTGGGAGGAAAGCATATTACTTCAATTCCTTATTGATTTGGATCCCTCTTTTATTAGACACTAGATCAATATTGGTTTTTAATGCAATTGTATTGAATCCTTAAACCTGCAAATATAATATCCTTGAAAACATTACTTCCACTGAGAGCTGTGTTTCTTCAAATACTAACTGGGACCTTTAGTCAGGGAAAAATTAATAGTGCTTTCAGGTCAGCATAGTTGTGCTATTACTTCCATTAATTAAACATGTACAAATTAAACAGCTGTTGTCACACAAAGAACATAAGCCCCAAGTGTGATCAGTCCTAAAAATATTCAAGTTTTGCAGTTTCTGATTTTATTTAATTATTTGAGTTTTCTGGGATATTGTGCAATTCTGGTGAATGCTCATTGTTACATTTTTAATACATCTATAGCAAAACTGCAACATGCAACAAAAGAAATTGTTCTCAAGGCACTTCACAAGCTGGCTTTATAGTACATAGGCAATTTCAAATACAATTACAGGCCCTTTTAATGAGAAGATATTTCAGTAATTAATTCTGTGTAAATACTTAGACCAATGAGTCATGGGGGTCCTACAGAAAAATACTTAATACATCTTTTTAATCATGATCATCTAAGGGTTCATAAAAATGTTGGAATTGTTCTATGGGTTGATTCATAGATTAAGGTTTCATAAAGGAGACAAACAAGCAACCCATGTAACAGACTGTTTAAAAAACAACAATAACAAAAGATTCATTGCTCAAAGCAATCAACAAGTACAATATAAAGCGTTTCTTGAAGTATTCTATATGACAGCTCAAACAGAATGGCTTTTAGTTTGGCCACAGAAGTCATTAATATGTGGATGTCAGGGTTTAACACTGGCCTGGCAATTAAACTGAATGACAGATGCTGTTAATCCCCCTTCCCTCCCTGATAAAGAAAGGAGAAAGAATAAGGGAGAGAGACTTATGGGTTGGAAACTAAACTACACAACTTTAATGAAGAAGTAATGATAAAAAGGAAAAAATTTACTAAATATATACAAATATACAGGAAAATTGATACCATGTTCCTCCCCCCTCTCCCCCAATAACTCTCCCGTCACCACCGAGGCTGCAGGGCAGCCCTGGGAAAGTCCAGGCTGGACTCCTGGAGTCAGCAGCAGTCAGGAGCTGGAGGCAGGAACACACAGATATGGGCTGGCACGGATCAGGACCACAGGCAGATGAACGGATAGAATCCTCCCAGGATGCCAAAGCAAACAGGGATTTGTGAAGAAGGGGAAGCAGGAAGGGGTTTGACCCTCATGATCCCTCAAATTTATACTGAGCATGACAAGTATGGGATGGAATACTCCCTTTGGTCAGTTTTGTCATCTATCTTGTCCGTTCCTCCCCAAAGGAGGGCTGCAGGTATGGACTCTTTACTGCTTTTCTCTTTCCAGAGTGTAAGATGTTCCTCAGAGCTGAGCAGTGTCCTTGGCTCTGCACACCAGTCTCTGGCTGTAACTATAAACATCGAGTGTTATCAGTCCCAGAAGCAGACACTGACTGAGAAACTTGCTGTTAATTTCAGCAAGTGCAGCTACTTACAAGAGACTTAGCTTAAAGCAAAAGTACAAGACAGAAAATCACCTTTATCCTGGCCCAAACCGGGACGGTGGAGCAGAATACATGAAATACTAGAACAAAATCCAGAGTTTGAGATTTGGTAACTGGCAACTTTAAGTGTACCCTTGGTTGGGGTGCAGTGGGAGCTCCTCAGCATTTGGGCATCTTAACTGTGGAAGTGGGCTTCTTGCAGAAACTGGTATCCTGCACTGCATATCCAACTACTGCTCTGGAAGGTTGGAAACTTTTGATTTTCAAGCTGCTCAGAGTTTTTTGAGTTTTTACACAGCACTTGGAAAAAAGATACTTGGATTTACTGGAGTGTTAAATTATTCTGTTTAGTATGAAGCAAATCCTGCAAGAGGTTTTGGAGGTGAGTGTGTATGAATGGCTGGACTGGGCTGGGCTAAATGACCAGCACTCCCAGATTCCGGTCTCAGGCTGCTGGGTGTCACCTAGGGGTGTGTTTAAGTGCTATCCTAGAAAGCAGTACTTTCCCAAATGTTCTTCCTGCCGTTTTCAAAGGCTTTCTGCTCTATCAGACTTTCACATTTTTCTGTCTCTCTGGACTTTTGACTAGTTGTTTTTTAAAATATTCCTCTGGCAGGTCTTTCAGTGTGCCACAGGTCTTAAAAAAATAAACACCTTTTCCTTTTGACTGACTGCTGTGCTAGCTTCATTTGACAGCACCACTGCAGATACAAGAAGAGACACTTAACAGTTTTCATCACCTTTCTCTGAGCCTTACCTATTAAATGCTGAAAGTTTAAGTTCTGTTCTTGGAAATTAAAAGGTAGCAATCAGAGGCAAGAATGTTTAAGCATACAGCTTACAGGAGCATAAGCATAAGCTTACAGGATGTAGCATGGAGGAGGAATCCCAGCTTCACGTTATTTCCAGTGACAGGAAGGCTGAGGACTCCTCGGTGGTAATAACTGAAGCCAAATTATTTCCTTGCAGACACTTCATTTACATTTAGGGAATGCTTTTATAATTTACCTGGACAAAGACTTATGGTGCTATTGAAATAGATATATTTTTCCCTTTTTGAAGGAATTGTGTGAGATACTATGATGTGTTTCATCCTGGTAATGTGAAAACAGATTATTTCTTAACACTATTCAGTAACTCAACTGAAAACAGGAAGACCTGAGTATTTTCATGACATGTTAGTGAATCTTGAATGTCAGATCCTCCTACATCCTAGCAATTACATCTCAATAAGCAGTTGTGTCAAAGTCGTGCAGTGTATCTATAGCCTAGTCAGTATCCATATCACCATTTCACAGTAAACTGCTGTTAAATAGTGATAATACTTTTTTCAGTTATTTAAATCCCACTATTCTCAGTCATTTTTTGAAACCAATAAAATCAATTCTGTGTTGTGGTAAGCCTTGTTAAACATAAGTTCTGTATCTTTATATGTGGTCCAGGCCAATCTTTTCTTGGGTGAATGATTATTTCTAATTTTGTGTGTGTCTTACAGTGCCTTTAACCTCTGGTCAGTAACCAAGGTCAGTGCTTTTCTATTGGCAACATCTTAAATGTGAAAAGTAAATTCTTTGCAGCAGCTGGCTCAACTTCTCTGCAAAAGATTACGTAGGTTGTGGTTAATAAAAGAGGAAAGAATATATTGCACAGTATTTACATATTTTCTCTAAGGATACCAAATCAGAAGTTGATGTATTCAGGTAACAGTAGTTTCACTGATGTGGTAAAAAAATGCATTTTTTCACTTCAAACCTTCTGGTCTACTTAGAAAGGAAAAACTTGTTACCTAAGGTGGATGTAGGAAAACAGAACTGTTCTCTGTCACAGGATATTGAGTCTGTTGGCAGTAGGGGCTGCATGTTGCAAGAATCTATACCAGCTGAGGAAATTGTCAGACACTTAACTAGCAAATGATGAAACAACAATCCTCTGGGGAGGTACAGAGCAGTCATGGCAGGAGGTCTATCTGTCAGGTTGATTGATAATGTGTCATTTTTTCTAGGTGAGACAGCTGTAAAGCAGAGGTGGATCACTAGAATCAAACATGCAGATCTCTCTCCTTAAGACACCGTGTTATACCTGGCTTTAACTTTTGGTTCTCTACTACCTGTGGTGTGTTTGATCTTTAACATCACAGCCTACAGGAACATCAAAGAACTGAAGAAGCTGTGTAATGTAGGCAACAGGCTTGTGTACCTCTGTTAATAATAGCTATATAAGTTAAGACTTTTGTAAAGAATCTTTATTGCATCTTGGTGTCTCAGTCCCTGTGTCACAAGCATTCATAAATACACTTTTAATGTGGTATAATAACTTTTTTACATAATGGCATAGATCTAACCTTAGAAGCATTAGCAATGAATCAAGCATTATCACATTCTTTACCATTATCACTGTTTTCATGGGATCATGATGGATCCTTCAATGAGAGCAGCATTAGGTTGTTTGCTTTGTGCCAGCCCTTGAAGTACAAGAGCAGACTTCACTGGAGGTAGAAGTGGGGCAATATTAAGACCTCATGAGACTCTCAGCCTTTACAGTCAAGTCTGGAGGTATGAGGTGTAAAGGAAGTACCAGTACTTTGCATTAAAGACAGATAAGCTTGTTTTTACTTCCATGTTTTGCTGTGGTTCTTTTACAGGATTGCTTCCCTTGAAGCCAAAGTCCATACATCCATTTTGTATTTAACTTCTGCTGTGCGTGTGAATGCTGTGACTTCTAAATGTATTTCTGGCTTTTTCCACCCAGCACTCTCTGCTGATTTCAAATGGCACTACAAAGTACTTTGAAACATAAGTAATTCTTTGGGGAACTTAAGTAGAGACTACTAGATTTAACTAGAGGTAATAGAATTTAAGTAACCTAACCTTTACTTTTACTGCACAAGTGAACAGGTAGCTCTTTCCAAGTAATAAACAATTGGCTCTTTACTTGTTCAACACAATTTAATTGATAAAACCAGTGTGATTGAATTGTGTAGTTTTAAAAATAGGATAGTATTAAAAGGCACTAGAGGTCTGTTATGTATAGTAAAAGTACTTGCTGTTTGAATCCTGTTTTCTTTTCATAAACTTTCTTAAAACTGTAGTCATGGCCTCATTAGCGTTTTTATAAAATGATTTAAAGAAGTTCTTAGTGTATGAGAACAAAAACTGCAAAATCACACAATCTCAGAGCATTTTCTGCTCTGTTCTTGCAGGGCAGATGATGACAAACATCTGTAATGAAAAGCAATTGTAGATAGCAATTGATAGCCAAGACCAGGGACAGTAATGATAGCCAGTTGTCATTATTCATCAGTTTGAGTTTAAACTACGAATCAAAAAAATAAAGGTCAAAAGGCAACAGTACTTTAAAACAGTTTGAGTTGCATTTTTGTGGGCTGTCTGCCATGGCTAATCAGAGGTGCTCTACAGCTTGTACATCTACAGATCATGTGAGGGGGAAACAGGAATTTTAATGTATGACAAGTGACACAAAAAAAAAGGGTCCGTACTTAGGGGGTTTTAATTAGAAAAATCATCAGTTTGTCCTTAAATTGGAATGATAGCTGCTTTGTGGAATACTGAATGAATCTTGCCATGGTTTCAGAATTTGGCATGGTCAGTCAGCAGAGAGCAGTCCTTTTGTTTCCCATTATTGTTCCACTTTGCTTCCAAATTCTATACAAAACTTCACAAACCCCACAATCTTCCCAAAGTGTACAAAGTGTTCCCTTCTTGATTTCCTAGATGTTAGTGCTTGCTATTTATGTATCTTCAATTGAATAAGACTGCCTGCCTTATATAAGCCAGCTCAGCTTTCTCAGGAACTTGTTAGACAGCTTTATTCTCAGTAGGCCAGGGAAGGGGCAGTGTGCAAGGTGCTTTTCCTCCCCTCAAATCCTGCATCATGGAAGGGAACTGATGCAGTCAGTACATTGCAGGAGGTCTCTGGTGTCCCAGGAGTTGCATAAAGTACTGCTTACTCGGCCTCATGTGAGAAAGCAAAACTGCTAAAAGACCTTTTTGAACTGCAGCAGCTGTTTCATTTGTACAGTGCAGCACTAATTTCTCTCCGTTTTGTTTTCCTCTGTGGTATTTATCTACAGCTGGTTATTTTGAAACCTGCAGAGCTGAGTTCTAGGTTTAATCTTGCTTCCTGAGATGCGAGGTACCCTTAAATGTCCTTCAGTTTTTGCATTTTTTCTCTTTATGCAAGGCCTCCTGGGTTTCTGCCACTGGCCATAGTAATTCTGGTGAGTCTTTCCGGGGTCTTGGGCCTTGGCCAGTTCCTTATTAACTGAAAAATAAACCAAACAACACAAAATTCTGTAAGAATATGCTAATTTCCTGTGGTGAATTTTCATAAAGAAGCTGGCATATATCGGTAACAATCTTTTTAAATTGAAGGTGCCTAGGTAGCACACTAGTATCACTTGCTTATGGTCCAGAGGAAAATGTGAGTCTGGGACTGTGCCTCTGCCCAGTGAAGCACTGACACAAACCCTGTTGACACTAACAGAAATATTCTTCTAATTTGTAATCCAGAATAAAGTCCCTAAACAATGGCAAGGAGAGCAGTCAGCAGTTCACCTTCTGCTGTATTGTGGCAGTGCCATGAGAGCCTCAATTGTCCTGATGCTCCCCATGATGCCTGTGGTACAAACAGAACAGACAGATGATTTCTGCCCTCATTTCCTGGCATCCTCAGAACATGCTGGTGTTGTCAGAAGCTTGGAGAGTATTTGGAGAGAGATAGAAGAAGCAGAAAGAACAGAAAAAAGGTTGGGGGTTGGGGAGAGAGCCTGTTAGCCTGTTTACCATATAACAGAATCTTAGCTTCTCTTGTCATTGATGGTTGTTCAGAACAAATGTGTGCTGTAGTGCTTCTTGGTTTTAGTTTTATTTTTAAAGAATCTTTAAGGGATTTTACTGGGGTGGGTTTCAGTACATTTACTTTTTGTGCTGCACAGAGAAAAATGAAATGCTTATTTGACAAAGGAAGCCTTACTTTTAGTAATGTAAATTTGATTTATTAAAAAGAAAAAATTAATGACACCTATAAGGAAATAGGTACCTAATAGGTACCTGCTGACTCGAGAACAAGCCCTATTAGGAAGAATCTGAAGGAACTGGGAATGTTTAGTTTGGAGAAGAGGGGGCTCAGAGGAGACCGTATTTCTCTCTACAGCTCCCTAAAAGGAGGTTGTAGGGAGGTGGGTGCTGACGTCTTCTCTCAAGTGAACAATGATAGGATTGGAGGAAATGGCCTGAAGTTGCAACAGGGGAGGTTTAGACTAGATAGTAGAAAGACTTTACTGAGAGAATAGGTAGATGTTGGAATGGGCTGCCCTGGGAGGTGGTGGAATCACCAGCCCTGGAAGTATTTAAAAAACTGTAGATGAGGCACTTCAGGACATGCTCTAGTGGGCATTAATAGTTGATTAATATTTTATTTGGAGGAAGAGCTGTTAATGGTTGGATGCGGTGATTTTAGAAGTCTTTTCCAGCCCTGACAAAATTCTGTGATTCTGTGAATTTCTGAGATATTGTCAGAGAGGGAGGATTGGGATTTGAAGGAGTCTTTTCTCAGGCTTATCTGTGTTTAGTTGTTTTTCTTATGCTCTGAAGCAGGCTCCTCTTGCCTGTGCAGGGAAAGTTGTTTGGGATGATGTGTGTGAGCTGACTGGAGACCTAATCAATAGGTTGAGCTCTGTCAGCCTCAAATCCAGAGGCTACAGCTGGGATGCCAATGCCCAAAGTATCAGATAAGAGAGGAATTGATCTTGCATCCTCATGATAGTCTCAACCACTAGACCTACGATCTGCAAGCTGAGAATCTCCTTACCTCAGGCACTGAACAGCCAGATGATTCCTTTAAAGCATCCTTCTCAGTTGTGAAAGCAATATTCCTTTGGCAAATTAGTTTGCCAGCTTGTTCATTCACCTCTCTCTTAAAGCTTTGATTGCTAATTTCAGAAAATTTTGGAAATCGTTACTTAAACTCACTAGGAATGGAAAGCTAAAACTTCTTTACTTTAAAAGAAGCAGGATTTGGCATCTGGTTCTGCAGATGATTTACAGACCTGCAGAAAGAGCAGCTAAGGAGGATATGGTGACAGTGGAAGAGGGTAGGACAGCCTGTGTCAGCAGTGAATGTGAACATCTGGCTCCATGAAAGTGTTGTCAGAGCCTCAGCAAAACACCTGAACTGATGGGATCTGTAATCACTTGATCCAGGCTGGAACAGAAAAGCAAGAGCATCTCCAGGTAAGAGAGAGTTCAGTAGTGTCTCAGTATTGTTTCATAATAGTTGATGTCTGTCTGGACACAGAGATGATGAATGGGAGAATCCCTGCTTTTATCCAAAGTCTAATACAATAATGTTACCAGCTTATTTTTCAAGACACAGCTCTCAATACTTAGCCTTCCTGTTCCCTCATAGATACACAGTTGCACTATGTTTTGGCACCACAATGGGGTTTTTGTGTGTTTATTAGAGTGTGAAAAACTGTCAGCACCTTGCTCTAATGATTATTTATAACTGAAGGCAGAGCTGGGTTAGGCACAAAGAACAGGTTTCCCTGGTTGATTAATTTAGTACCTGAGAGCACAAGTTTAACAGGAAATGTTTGGGTTTTACTAGCCTGAAGGTAACTTCTGGTGTATACTTGTATGCCAACAGGCACCCTTCTTCCTCTCTGTTAAATCCTGGGGTCTAAATGCCTGGAGATGCTATATAAAATAGAAAGTGTAATCTTTATACATTTCTGGGAATGTGTGGTCTTCCTTCTCTAACTGTTAAATTTTCCAGTTGTCAGGATTTCAGAAGACTGCAGAATAGGGCAAGCTTAATGAATGTACAAATCACAGTGCTTGATCTGACAGCCTAGGTAAAGGTTCTTCCCTTTCTTTGAACTAGTGGATAAATCTAGCCTTCTACTGTTGGGCTAATGCATCTCTGGCCAGCTTATCTCTGGCTCTTAGACACCTCAGCTTATCCTGTGGTCAGGATAGCCCTGCCTGCCTCTGCTTTTGAGGTTGTGGGTGAGCTGCTAGAGCTGAAACCCATAGAGTGTGTGATGTGGGACCATTGTCCCAGGCAAGGTTCTCACAAAGCTGCATCAAGAAGCACCTGAAGTTTAGTAGAGAGTAAGAGTGAATCTGCTGCTGCAGCTGAAACTGAAATCTGGTAGGCATGACGATCATCCCATTTAAAACTGGGTGGTGTGATGTACAAGGGTTTCACTTCTAGAAGAAACTCCTTGCCTGCTATGATTGTAGCCTCTGTGCAGGATGAGTCAGGCTGTGTGAACAGCCCCAGACTGCAGGACCCAGGTGTGCTCCACTTGCTCTGAGCTTACTGGGGTGGGGCAGATTCTTGTTTGGGTTTTACCCTGAAGATTGATTTTTGAAGTGAGTATGAAGCTGGTTTTAAAATAGAAAAGATAACACGGCAAATGTGCATTTAGGTACAAACTAGAAGCAAGTACATACCTCTGAATGAACACAGTAGTGTGCTCTGTAACAAAATACTTGCAGGGTGTAAATGCTGTTACCTGTCTCACTGAATACTTGCATGGTGAAAGCACAGAGGAAAATTGTCTGCACTTCAACTACCCTGTTTTTTTTCTTCATTTTGGTTGCCCCTTGTAGTGTAGTATAGTAAAATCTTCTATAATATGGCATGTAAAAATGTGGAGTTTTAAGTGTGGATTCAACCTAAGTTCTAAACAAATTTCTGCAATGTTTTTTTAAGTGGGAAGTGGTCTAAAGTGCAGTATAAATTATTTACAATCATAAGTCTCTTAAGTTTAGTTAGTGGTAGAAGCCTAACAGTAGCCTGTTGAAAAAGAAATTTTGTCTGTCTGCCCACTCTTTGTCCCCAAGTCCTGACTCACCTTCCAGTAGTTCGGTCCTGAAGTAGACAATTAACAGCAGCAGGAGTAAAGTCACTGGCATAAAGATCCCAGCAAAGAGAACATAGCCAGGCAGCTCATTCAAAAACACTGAAAGTACGTAAGTCATTCTCATTTTTCTCTGTGGCAATGGTGAGCAAGATCCTTCAGATTTCCAGGTGTGGAGCTTATTTATTCTGCTTTCTTCCTTTTTTTCTCTGCATCCACATTCTGCCCTTTGCTCGGGCCATTATCTCTTTGTGGACTTTGGTTCGTTTGCGTAGGCCTGTGATTCCCAGTGGGTCTGGAGTTCACTTGCAGAGTTACTCAACCACAAAGTTTAAAAGTGCATATTCAAGCAATGTAGGGCTTTGAACCCTTTGGATATGTTGGGCTGGGCAGGGTTTAACACACCAGGCTGCTGCCTTTTACGGGTTCTGTCATATGCTAATGTTGTGCAGGCCATTCTGAATAATAAACACCCTCTCTCTAGATATATTATTAATTTTACAATGGTCTGGCCTGGTTCTGAAATGGATCTGAATGGATCTGAAATGCTCACTTGAGCTGAAGACCCTGTATAAATACCATGCAGCATACATGAGGTGTCTGCTCTGAAGAGCAGACATTTGAGACAAGCAGCAAGTGGCCGAGTGGATGCTGTACCAACAACATTTTTTTCCAACAAGCAGCTGCAGAACAGTGAAACTCAGGAAGGTTTCTCTTTTCGAGAAGATTAAACTATGTGATTTTGGAGGAGCCAGATGTGGCAAACAATTCAACAACCTTTTAAAAGTTCAAGCAACGGGGTTGGAAAGAAGCAACTGATTATTCACTCTGCCCCCCTCCCCACCCTACCCCCCAGCACAGGGGCTGACCTGCCAAAAGTTCCCTTTCTGGCTCCCAGGAAATTCACCCGTTGCAAAATTTTCCTTTTTTTTGGCTTGAATTAGAAACCTAATTTCCCGTGAAATGGAATTTAAGGAACGTTAATTTTAGAGCCACTAAACCTTTTATTTCAACTGTATTGTTTTGATTATTTACATAAAATATGAACACAAATGGATTCATTCAAACTTGAAATTGCTTCTGTTTCCAAAACTTGCCAACTGACATTAGAAATGATGAACATCATACCTACCTTGTTAGAAGGAATTAGATTAACTTCTCATCTGTGTATGTGACTATTTTCATTCAATCACAGTTTCCAAAGGAAAAATTTCCCTTGAAATTTCTGGATGACTTTGCTAGGGAATGTGAAAAGGCAAAGAAATACCTATTGGAGCTGAGGGGAAGGAGTAAGATCTACCTGTGAAGACTCAGCCACAATAAATCAAAACCAAACCAAAACCAACCAAACCCAAACCCTGGCTACTGCAGGTGTTTCAGAGCCTTTTGGGCACTAACCAAGATGCACACATTCTGCAAAGGCAAATTGCCAATGTGCATGGCAGCTGAACTGGCAGAGCTGAGGTTGCTCTTTCTCAGGGAAAGCACTGAAAATGTTGCTGTAAGACTGAATCTTTTTTTTAAAAGTCAATATTTCTCTAATTATGGTAGAAAGAAGAGGCAACAATGTGTAAGGACAGAGCTTCCCAGCACAGACAGGCAGGGTGAGCAGACTCCTGTTTATCTGTGAGCCAGGGTGAAAACTGAGTCTGTAGGGCAGGATATTCCCGCCAGTGTCCTCTGGTCTGGCCACTGCTCAGGAGACACATTTTGAATGGGAAAAGGTCTTTAGTTTCCTGGGCTATCAAGCTAAGAGTCTTCTTGAAAAGTGAATTAAATTTATTAAATTTAAATGTTAAATGACCATTTAGATCTTATCTTTCTCCTGGATGTTCCACTAGAACACAAAAATCTTTTATTTTCCTTTCAACCTGAATTTGCTAACGGTTATTAGATCAAGTAGTTTGGTGTCTATACCATTATAGGCAATTTCCTCCCATGACCTTTGTAGAACCCAATAAATTGATTATTTGTGGACAATTCTTAGGGATGACCTGTTAATCTTGATTCTAGATGTAAAACTTTGCTTTGGAAATGTTGCAATGTTTTTTCTTATAGGTAACCCAGCCTTTCACAAATGGCCCACATCACACAGCATTGTTACTTAGCATCAAGCCTTTGAGCATCTGCACTTTTTACATCAATTTCTACCTTGTTTTTTTCCTCTCCTACTTTGCCTATTTTCTGGGTGTTTTTTGCCTTTCTAGGGCAAGCATTTGTGCCTTCACAAAGTAAATTGGCTTAACTTATTGATCCAGTGAAAAGCTGCATAAGCTGTTTCTGGGCTTTGAGGGAAAGGTACTAACTAGATTATTTTTAAGCAGGATCCACTTTCTGATCAAGTTGATCCTGTAGGCATCCACAAGAGAATTCTGGCAGGGTGGGTAAGTTGTGGAGAGGCAGTGATGAGGGGCTGATGAGGAAGGAGAGTGAGGCAGGAGATGGAACTGGCACTGCTGCCCAGTGCATGCCTTGCTATGGCCTCACCAGGAGCACTGCCCGCAGCCACTGCCCCGTGGATATAGATGACATTTAAGAACCCTGCAGCAAATCCTGATTTTGTCACTTGTGTGCTTTATTGATACAGAAAAGTGATTACTTTTTAATGAGCCCGTTGTGTATTACTGGTTCAAGCACCCTAGGATGTCTAAGTGTATTGAAGTTGTGGCTGCCTTTATCAAACAAACTTGTAATCTCATTAAGAGAGTAACAGCTATTTTGCATAAGCCATATTAAGAAGCTTATTTATATTCCAGTTCTTTATCTGTTTGGACAGTCTTTACATTCTTCCTGCCTTGCTTTTATTTGTGTTACCTGCAAGCACTGGAATGATAATGATGGATTTCTAGTCTCCTCAATATTATGCTAAAGATATTTGAAAAATTAGTGTAAGTAAAATACAAAACTACTCAGTCAACTTCTAGCCCTCTTCCAGGCTTCTTGATTTCAAAGTGTTTCTGTTCAGTACAGGTTATTTAAATTTCAGCTTTGTTATTAATCATCTGTACAGGCAAATACTAATCTCTCCATACAGAAGCATCAACACTGGCAGTCATACCAGTGGATGAGCCTTCTTTTTGAGTACAAACTAAAATAGTTAGTGGGCAGTAGTACTTCCTATACATTATTATTTAAATCATCATGATACGGGCTGCTGCGAACATCTCTCTTGCTTCCAGTATAATTTTACAACAATGAAGAAAAAAATCTGATTATTCCTTGCCCTTTGACCACTGCATTTTCCATAATAAAAGGAGCTGATAGTGTCCATTTTCTCTGTTCACAGCTTCACTGCCTCCATACCCCTTGGTCATGCTACTCACTCTGTATGGTTGTCACAAGGGGCATGGGTCCAGCAGTGGATTTATTGCCATAACAAGGGTTATAGCAGCAAAGGATATAAGTTTATAGAAAATGAGGCATTGCAATTTCTGCTGCTTGTGAGGAAAAATTATTTCTTGCTGCTGCCTTTCCTGGGTAACCAATAATGTTTCCTTGACTGGAAATTCGACCCTGCAGTCAGTGATTATTTGACCTATTCCCTGTATAACCCAGTCCTACAGGGTCCCTTCCTGCCACTGAATCTCATTTGTGTTACAAGATCACAGATCTATAGAAGCCATATGATGAATGCTCTCAGCATGAGACTTCAAGCAGCAGTGAACTAAATGGAAGGGGTATCTTTAGCCTTTTAAATCAACTCTGCAAAACAAACTCTATCCCATCTCTTGGATGTCTCACAGCTGCCTCCTGGTGTACTTTCCTCCTTGATTAGTAAAGAGGGATATTGATGTAACATTTAGGCAGTGTGGAGAAGTGAGTGGTGTAGCAACATGCTGCTCTCGTATCCCAGAAAGGCAGTGCAAGATTCAACTGGGAGCAGTGTGGTAGTAGCCCAGTGCTCTCTTTCTGTCTTGCCCATAACCCAGGCCTGGGCTCTGATTGCAGTTTGCTGTGTTAGTGCTTGCTGACTGACAGGTCATTTTTCACCTAGCTACAAACAAAGGTGTTCTTCTGAAAACTGGGACAGATTCAACATTCAGATGGTTCCCCTCTTTCTGACTGCTCCAGATAACGCTCTGTGAAGGTCCATAGATACAATCACAGCAATTGAAAAAAAACTAATCTGATTTTTTTTTTTTTTTTTTTTTTTTTTAAGCTGGCCCAATTACAAATGCCTTTTATTACCTCTTGGTTAGCTAATACTTCTCTGAGATTGCTTGCAACATCACTGTGGCTACCCTACCTTAACTCAGACAGTTTTGAGTCACCATACAGCTGTAACCCAATGCACATCTTCTCTTCCCAGTTCCCCATGGTAAAAGAGGATGGGGAGCAGGCACCTAGAGAAGGATTTACAGTTCTGCCCTGTTAGCTCAAGAGGCTGAGCTGGTTATGCCCCAGCCATCTCCCTGCACTGCTCCTTGAGTAGCCTGACCTCAGCCCTGGGTAACCTGAGGCTGCTGCAGTGACACCCACAGCAAGGATGGCAAAGAAGGGTGCCCAGTGCCACAGGTTGTTTGTAGCCCCTGTGAACAGGTGACACTGGGTGGCCCAATGAAATGCTGGGTGCATTTCATTCAGTGGTTAAGTGTGCACAGGTGTGTAGCTGGATTAGATCTGAGGCACGGCTCTGCAAAATAAAAGAAATGGCATCTTTCAAATACAAATGATTTCTAGAAAATTAGCTTATTTGTGTGCCATAAAAATTATTTGAGCTACGGTGCCTCAGCTGCTTTTCAGGACAGCTGAGGATTTGGCAGCATTTTAGTTTCAAGATCTTTATTAGACATACTTGGAAAAAGAAGCCCAGATTTTTCAGAGTTACCGGAGTTGTTGAAAACTCAAGGGCCGCAGTCAGAGTGTCTATCTTGCTGTTGCCAGTAACTTAATGTTCTTTTAAAGTTATTAATTAAAAGTCTGGAATCCACTTTATTCCAGTTTTCCCTGTGAGATTCCCTGGTAGCAAGCCAAACCTGCTGCAGAGATGGCTACCCTGGAGAAAGGGCTCCCTTCTGCAGCCCCATGCCAGGGAGACAAGATGCTGCTTAAATAGGGGTGAACTACTGTTTCATCAGAAATTTACTGGGGCAAGGCCTGATGTAACCTTGGGCAAAAATAATTTACAGTGAAGTGAACAGTACAGTAAGTTAGTAAGAATGCTGGAGGTGGGGGTTGGGCTGTGCACAGTTTCCTCCTCTGTCACAATGTCTGTAAGGAAAACAAATCTCTGTGAGAGAGAAAATTTCAGTTTATCTGCTACTGCTGACAAAAGCTATGGTTAGTTTAATGCATTTTGTCACATATCCAGTAGTCAATTAATGTGACATGGAATAAAATGGCACGAGCACATACCATTCTCTGTTATGTATTCCTGGAAAATGCTAATTAATGTGTCGTTCCATTTTCCATGCTATACATTTACACAGTAATGAGTTGTAGCCATCTGCTGGCATGAAATGGTCCTTTTTTTTTTCCCCCCCGTTTTTTTTTTTCATGTTTTTCCTTATACTGTAACATATCCAGAAAACCTTATGCTTAACCCTGGCACTGTCATCAACAAATGCTAATTTACACACACAGCTATGAAAGACCAAGGAAGGAGTTTTTAACCCTGTATTGTTCAATAATTTTAAAATACTTACTGTGGATGTTTTGCTTTGGAAAGCTTCATGTAGTGCTTTAAGATAGCAACATCTGCTTTTTTTTTTCCCCAGATGAGGAATGCACTCTAAGGTCTATTTCTCATTAAAATTGTTAGGTAAATATACTCCATCCACATCAGAAAACTGCCCTGCAGGCAGCAGTTTCTCTAGCATGAATGTTAAACCACGTAGAGCTGTGGCATTGGGATAAAGGAGTTGCAAAACGATAAAACAGAAAGAAGGGAAAATTATTGAGACAAATGTTTCCTGCTTGAAAAAGGCATGGCTGCTTTGAAGGAGCTATTGTGAGCCCAATTTGCTGACTTTTCAGATCGTGGGCCCAATTTATATGGAAAATGCTGATAGGCCCTGTAAGAACTGATCAATGTAGCAGCAAATCTATCTATGGGGAGAAGGGAGGGAAGGCAAGCCTCTTTAGCTGATTCATAAAGGTACTTCAAGACACTGAATAGTTAATCCTGAAGGATGAGAGTGAGAGAAAATGAGATTTCTTTTGCTTTGTACTAAAATGCTTAATGACTCAGGACTAGGGGATCAGGAGGGCATGGTTTTCTTGTCTTGTAAAATTTGAAGATCATAAATGCTCTTTTTAATTCTGATTTTAGAGTAGACCTAGAGAATAACCTAATAGTGAAATGAGCATCCATTTCTGATAAAATGGTCAGGCATTTTAGGTTGATGAGAAGTTCAGCCTGTGGGGCTTCAGAACCCATAATAAAAACCTTCAGTTGAATTGCAATTAGCTTTCACAAACTGACATTTTCCATAAGATCTGTTTTGACTAAAAAATTGCAGTCCCATCCTATTTTGGTCCTTCATTCCCTTCATGACCTCTTACTGTTGCCAAGCCAGATGCTCAGAGATGCGAACTTGCAGGTCAAGCCAAAATCATAAAAACATACAGTTCTTACAGTGTTCTTACTTAAAGTTAACTTCCTTAGTTCTTACAGCTGTTTTTTTCTCATTTCAGAAGTTTGCAAGGGAACGTCTCTTTGCAGAAACCATGATGGCTCTTTCAAATCAGGTTGTATTTATCCATAAATCAGGTTGTATTTATCTAGGAGTGGAGTAATCATTCCTTAGTGATTCTACTAATTCATCAAATCAGCTTTATCAGGTTTTTTTTACCCTGGAGTGCACAAGGTCTCTCTTAAAACATGATGTCTTTTTTTTGCATCATTAAGCCCCAAGATACTGAAGCAGTTTTAACTAGTTACACACCACTCTGTACCTCACCTATTTTATCCTTGATTTCTTTTA
Source organism: Heliangelus exortis (assembly GCF_036169615.1). NCBI lineage: Eukaryota > Metazoa > Chordata > Aves > Apodiformes > Trochilidae > Heliangelus > Heliangelus exortis. The sequence goes on from NC_092424.1 coordinate 60,229,229, forward strand.
GAACTTCTCAGGGAATAAGGGGGTGTTAGTGTTCATTTTCAGTTTGTTCAGTAACCTATTCTAGCACCACTTAAAATTTCAGATATTTGTTGCCCCCTTATTCTCCACCAAAGAGCTCCAGCATCTGGTTTTCCTCAGTTTCTTCCAGTGTGGATACTTAAAAAAGAATTAATTTAGCTACTTGTGGTGCCTCGGCTAGGGGCTGTTCTCATAGACTTGTCTGATCTTTATTTTAAAAGTACCCTCAGTATTTTGACACATCAAAGGAATGGAAGTCACAAATGTCAAGAACATCAAACCAAAAAGATGAGCAGGAAATTCTGAGGATAATGTACTAAACACACCGAGGACTCTAACTCACAGTGTGCTATCAAACAAACTTTATTTCATATGGATTGAAAAGTCTATGAACACAGAGCAGCACTCTGGCTACTCAGTGGGTATGTGGCCCCAGGCAGATTTTTAGCTGCCCTGTCAACATGTGGTGGCTGAAATCACTCACCTGGTGAGAGGAGGGCTGGGTAATCAGAGAGTGCCTGTGGATTCATAGCCTCTTCTACCTGGTGACATATTTTTGTGTGGGAGTATATGCAGGCATGGATCTAAAGACTATGATTTATCAGTCTTTAGTGTCTGGGCAGTTTTATTGTTTACAAAAACAGAAGCAAAATGGCAGCTGCAGAGCTACAATCATCTATAATTATTGTTGCAGCGTGTTGCTTCTCTGGTAGATTAAAAAGCTAGGAAGAAATTAGCAAAAAATACACATTTTAAAGTTTTCCATTTAATTTTCTTCCTCCATCACCTATAGAGAGCTCTCTCCCCCCACTCACTCTTTCTTCCATTTGTGCTGTTTTTATCTTGGTAGCGTTATCTGTTTTCACTTACAATTAGTTGTGTGACAGCAACCTACTGATTTTTTAATGACTTCCAAAAGCATTTATTATCTCGCACTCTTCCTCAATCAGCAGCCTGCTGAAGCACAGTGTGTTCGGGGATACTCAGATAATGGGTTACAATCACTGACATTAGAGAGATGTGTCCTCCTGTCTTTCTCTAGTGCTTATTTGTGCATTTGTCAGAAAGTCCTAATACCAACATTTGAAGTTGTGATAGGGCTTTCTATCTAAGGGTCCCCAAGCACTCTGCAAAGCAATAATGGATGTTGCTCTCTTAAATGTGCTGAGGAGTTCAGTGCCTTCTGGGAATGCTGGGATTAATGATTCCTGTTTTACAGCAACCAAACTAGGGTTTTACCTTGTCTTAACAAATTTATAGTTAGAAAACAGCTTCTTTATCTCTTAAGCATTTCCTGAGGTTGCTTTGATAGAGGACACACAGGATGGCTGTAGCTGGTTGGAGGCAGAGTTGAATTTCATTTAATCAGAGCGGCAGAGTAAGTTGGTACATCTTTATTTGGCAATACTCACACCAACCAGTGTGGAAAAGGTGGGATGGCAGCTTGACAGAAGGTAACAGGGCTTCCTCAGGGCTCTGAACACAAGGGGAAGCAATGGGTATTGTGTAAAGGACCTGCTGAGTGAGGATGAAGCAAAAATGGAAGGCAGAAAACAACCCAGGGAGATGGAGCAGAAAAATCCTTGGTGCCTCAGGCCTGAGAGAAATTGTATTAATGGCACTGTTGGCTACTGAGAGGTTGGAAAGGCAAAGAAATGTAGCCCTGTTTTTTGACTAGTAGACAGAGTTTCTCAGAAATAAATCTCTATTTCACTTGCTTAAATAATAACTTAGTGTGTTCACTACCAGCTGAAGTGGAACGGGGGCAAAAGAATTGGCTCCTATAGCCTACTGTGGTAAAAGAAAGTGAGGACCACATATGCTGCTTCCATTAAGGTAACTCTGCTTGCTGGCAGTAATAAAACTAAGCTTGAGCACTAGTAGGCAAAATTACAGAGAGTGAATTGGGAAAGCAAATTTTAAGTGCTCAGCCTGCTGCTCTAAATATATTCAACATTACTTGGAGAAGCAGTATTAAAAATAGTGCAGGTAGACTACTCTATCTCAGATATTAGCAGTATTCCAGAAAACTTTAGGGAACTTTACTTAAATATTAAGTGTTCTGTCACTGTTGATGGTGTTTAATGAAACAAAATTAACATCATCAGGCTAAAAAAAGACTTAATGGAGGTAATTTGCTGCACCTTTATACAAATTCAGTGTATTGAGAAGCCTTCAGACTAGAAGTGTACTTGAGAGGAACATTTTACTTTGAAAAGTTAGCCTTATTTTAAACCATGCATAAAAAGGGATAATATGAACTTCTTGCTGAATTATTGGCTCAGGGAATAGGAAATTCTCTTCTCTGTTTATAAATTCTTGGTTAGTGCTGAAGTGAAGAGGAAGGACTCCTTTCCCTATTGCATCAACCATTCTATGCAGGTAACTGCCGAAAAGAAGCTGCACTCCACATTCTCTTTCTCTAGTAACCATTGGGATGTCTGCCCTTTTTACTTGGTGAATTATGATTTTTCTCTGCCTAAAAACATTTCTTCTTTTAGCTGCTCCCCCCTGCCTTATGGCCTTTTTCACTCCCTGTCACTGTGCTTTGATGATCTCTGAGGTACAATCTCTGGGAAGTTATAAATCTCACCCTAAGTGAGAGTGTTAGGGAATTATTTGAGAAATCAAAGAAATGGCACTGGAAAAGTGCCAGAAAACTAGCTGACAAATACCTCTCCTCTGAGACAGGGTCATGATCATCTGTGTTTCTTGAACATGTCAAAATAACCTTAAAACTCCCAAAGATCAAGGTTCCAGTAGTCTACTGAGATCCTGCCATGGAATGAGTGAGTATCCTGAGGCTTAACTGCTATTTAGCCTAAATGTCCCGTACTGAAAATTAAGTTAAATTGTTATTCTTCAGACATTTTTTCAGTTTTTCATCATTCTTTTTTAATACACTCCATAACTTTGCAGTCTGTTTTATGCATCCTTTCATTCCAGTTTTAGAAAAAGCCAATCTTTTTAATATCTGTGTACCTCATTTCTGGAAACCTTATCATTGTGGCTATTCTCTGAATTATGCTCAAACTTCCTATACCCTTTTGGAAATGAGCTGCTCACAGTCCAACTGGAGGCCTAAGTCCTCTTATATATTACATACATATATACTATGCTCTTGTACTCAAAGTACAATCATTTTCTCTTCCATGCAATTTTTTTTGTTCATATAGGTAAACTGTTCATTTAGGTGTGCCTGCCACATCTGGGAAGTGTTGGTTATCAGAAAGAACAAGCCTGGTAGTAGAAAACTGGCTAAGGAGGAGAATATATACATTGATCTTACAAGGGGGACCAAGAGAAGAAGGAAGTGGTCTGAATACTAAGGAATCTTCAGGTGGTGGATGCTGTCTCCAGAAAAGGAGATCTTGAGGGCTCAGAAAGGGGAAATGTCTTGGTAATTGGTACCATCCCATACAAAATGGAAAGACAGCATCTTTAAGAGTTCAAATAGGAGAAAGCCTAAGGAATTAGTGGGAGTCTTAGAAAAAGCCAGACATGTATTAATTCCTGGGAGGAGTCTTGGTGGGATTAGTAGGTTTCAGTTTCCCTATGATGCTTGGAAAAAGAGCTCCTCTAGAAGAGTTCCTATGGAGATGAACAATTGGAGAACTGGGGGAAAACTCATAGAGTTTTATGTAGGCGGCAGGTGCACGCCCCACCTGTGCCAGCTGGGACTGGCCCTGAGGCGCATGCCCGGGTTAGGTAGGGTGTGGCTTCCGGAGAGGATTCCAGAGCCGGACGGATCAAAGTTAGCTCCCTGATGCTAGCCGAACCGACACTAGCTCGACTGACTCTGTTCACGAACCGAGCTCGCACCCACGGCGAGACTCATCCCACGCAACAGTTTTACCTATAGAATGGGTTGGAGAAGGAATAGCAGGTGGGAAATGTGGATGTAGAGCTAAGCACACTCTCACTATCCCCACAACTGAAGGAAGGAAAGATGGTTCTGGTGACTTTCAATAGATCCTCTTTTTTTGCAACAGTATCTCTTCACTTTCAGTTTTTGAGCCACAAAAGGCCCTGAGTGCTGAAACTTATCTTTACTATTCCCCCTTAAGTACGACTTTCAGTTTGTTTCTAAGGTGTTCCATGGTACTTTGAATTTTTCATTTTCAGACTGTTCCCCAAGTTGTTCATATCCATTTTAAATGCTTGTCTTCTCATCTTGTCTTAACCGACATGCTAACCCATCACTCAAGTCTTTGATAAGCATATAAAATACAGTAGTCTTGGGACAGACTAGATGACCTGACTTGAATGACCTTCTCATTTGAAGCAGGCTAGGCTATCATGTTAATGTGCAGCTACCTTATAGACTTCTTTTCAAGCTCTTTTCTGAGAGGAGAAATGGGGCTGTATCAAAGGCTTACTAACCTCAAGCCATGCTGCATCAGTGGTTTCTTTCTCTGTGTGAGACTAGTCATCTTTTCAGAGAAAGAGATTAAAAGATTTCTTAGGGATTGTTCTTGACAGACACAGTTTGGTTGAGGAAGGACCTGCTTTCTGGGTTGCAGTGACATCAGTCAGTATGGTGGAGCATCAGCTTTCCTGATAAAAAGTTAGTAGCTTTTTTCCACTCATATATTTGGAGAGCTGTGGTTCTGACATCCTCTTTCAACATATTTTCTTGTCAAACGTGTACTTTAGATGAACTACAGCTGATTTCTGAATATGTTTGCTAGCCCATTGACATTAATGGGGGATTTTCTTTTGTGGTAATTGGCCAGGGCTCTACCTGACTGCAGCCAAAAGCAGCTTAAAGCATGTTTCCATGCCAGCAGGAAAGAATAATTATGCTCAGCAAATATTACAGCCTGGCAGTTGCAGCTGACAGGCTCTGAATCCTGTAGTTCAAGTCTATTTTAGCCTATATTGATAAAGATAGCTTTTATTTTATCTTAAAGTAGCTAAGGTGGTTAGAAAGCTATTTTATCCTTGGTATTAAGCTGCATAAATAATACAAATGAGCCAAAAATCTTTTTTTTTACTTTTTTACTTTACAGATATTCTAGCAATATAAGCAAGTGAGCAAGGAATTAAAGCATCTTGACATGCCTTTTCTGCTTTCCACTGGCACACACACACATCAGCACTCACTGTCCAGTTTGCATGGCAAGACATAATACTAAAGCTCAGGCAGGTTTTAAAACTTTTCCTAGTATATTTCCTTTTCATTTATTTTCCATTCACTTTTTTCCTTTTTTTGTTGTTGGGTTTTTTTGGTGTTTTTGTTTTTTGTTTTCTGTTTGTTTCACTTCCCTTTTGTTATTTTCTCAACCTTTTGTTTTCCAGTTAAATAGTTTGGCTGTGGTCTGTTAAATAGTTGTGGGGGTTTTTTTCTGTTAAATAGTTTGACCTGGCACAGTGGGAGAAAGGAAGTACCAGGAACTGGAGGAATGGGATGCCCGAGAGAAAGGTAGCAGGTTTTATACTACACTCAATGTAGTATTGCAGAGCCCAAGTACTTTTTTTTTTGTGCTGCTGGGACGCAAACTACTTTGAAGAAGCTGGTGACTGGCTGGTGCAACTTTTTCTGCTTGTTCAGGGTGCAGGGGATGGTTCCCAGCAGGGGCTTTCTCATTACTGACGGAGGCAGGAGCGTGGGTCTGTGGTGCAAGGGTGAATGAGTGGACTGGAAGTATCTGATACAGGGCATTTTGCACTAAAAGCCAATTGTACTTCTATGCAACCTCATTCTCAGGTAAAATGCAAAGCCCACAGCATGTTTGTGTGTTTTGGGGGGGCAACCATGTGTATTTTTCAGGATAAGTCTAAGGGATAAGGCTTGGATAGCTTGTGAATTTTTCTATACCAGGCTGAAGGGTAGGTATTTTCCAGAGCAAGGTTATATTCTTGCCAAATAGCTCACTGCTGCTTAGAGTAGCTTTCATATTATAGGTTTTTCCTTTCCCAATGGGCTGTGCAACTCTTATGTCTTCCTGCATAATATTTACCTTTTGTCTGTAATCACATCTGTTAGCAGGGACCTTACTCAGCCAACAATACTTTTAATGGCATATGGTGCTCTTTAATTAAATGTAAGTATTCACAAAAGCATGGAGTGTGCTCTAGTTTTTAGGCCTCCAGCTATCCCCCATGGCTCCCTATATTCATTTAAATGCAGTGTCAGAAGTTGGAAGTCTTTTTTTTTCCTAGTACACTAGGTGTAAAAAATGGACTCTGAAAGCATAATAATGCAGCTACATTATGATGTAGCTTGCAAAGTCAATGAATTTGAATCTTGGAGTGGAAATATGCCTTTCCTTGTAAATAAATAAATAAAATAAAATGCAATAAAAAAAATAGGTACTTCATTATAGACAGATGGTCTAAATGCCAAGTATGAGACAATTGTGAGCTGAATCATGTTTGTGACATCCAGTATCTGCTAAAATTGTGGGCAATAATGTAGTAAACTGTTATTATTTGATTTTCTTTATTGAGTTGTTTTCTGTGCATGGAGTGGCTTCCTTCTCAGTTCTTACTTTCACCTCTGCTTAAAACACCTGTTGTGGAAAATTGAATATTTTAATTTTTCTCTCTAGTATTGCAAAGAGAAATATCACCAAAAGAACAGCAAAGCTTCACTTTTTAAAAACCTGTGGTTCATGCTGCTTTTTTACACTAACACCAACAACACAGCATGCAGTGTTAGTTGACAATACTTTGGAATAGTGTTGAATCAATGTACTGCCCATTATGGAGTATAAATACATTGCTGTGAAAGCTTTAAGTAGAGCTAGGTAAAAAAAAAAAAAGCCTGCCTTAGAGAATGGATAACCCAAGTACACTGAAAGATAACCAAGAGTTATGTGTAGACAAAGACCACATTAGTCAATGAAATAAGCAGCATCCTTATCACAGTAGCCATGACTTTTGGTGGTTGTCACATCAAGGAAACTTGGCAAATAACCTGAATGCCGAGTCGACTCTATAAGGTGCTACCTTCTGGATCACCTCACAGATGTAAAAGTGGAGTAACTGGAAAATCATGGGTATTTGATGTAAACTGGTATATATGAGCCTATTGGTGTCTTGGTATTGTTCAGAAAAATAGATCAATATGGAAGAGAACAGGGTATACACATTTGGGGTTTTTTTGGGTTTTTTTTTGTTTGTTTGTTTTGTTTTTTTGGTTTTTTTTGTTGTTGTGGTTTTTGTTTTTGTTTTTTTGAAGGCAAAAGAAGTGGCCAAGACTGGATGTTCCATAGCATTAGAAGGAAGCAGAATGGCTGGATTGCAGGATGAGAGAGGAGATGGCTGGTGCAGAAGACAACTCTGCTGGTGTGGGTGAGAGCAGGGGGGGAGAGGCAGGGAGAAGGAGGAGGCTGCAGAAACAGATGCATGGAAGTGAAAGCCTCTCAGGCCAAACCTGCACACACCCCCACAACTGCCTTGTTAGATTTTTATGGTTTAAAGTGCAGACTTCAGCTGTCTCAGTAATCTTTCATGGATTAAACTGCTGTCACCAGAGAGATCATTAAGGCCAAGATGAGCTCATTGTGCTATGTTTGTACTTCACTGTTAAATCATAAACAACTTGAGATTTCATAGTGGGATATTTCAGACTTTATCCTTAAGCCTAAGGGATTCACAAAAAAATAATATCTCTTGGAAATGTAAATTATGTGCAGTATCTGAATTGTTCTGCAAAGCAAACTGCACTCTGTACCGGTTTTCTGTGTTACAGACTTAGTTTTCCCCAGAAGGTACGAAGTTTTCTGAATGGAGTCTAGTGACAAGATAGGTTTGGGACCCCTTGGGAGTGACTGAAGTTAATTCATCAGTGCACTTGTCTGATAAAAGTTCACCAAATTCCATGCTGTACAGTAGGAGGGAACACAACACTCCCCCTCTGCTCATTGAAGCTGCCCAGTCTGTGAAAACAGAACTTCTCTTAAAAAAGCTTTGGGAATGAAAACTCAGTAATTAAAGGAAATTTTATGTCAAAGAGAACTTCTATTTAAATTCTTGTTCTCTTGTTTTCATTTGGGTAATTTTGTCAGCTCCCACATGATGTGCACCTTGCTTTCAGACACCAGCAGAGCTTTGCATTACCATGCAAACAAGACTGGCAATAAATTACAGATCTCTGACAATGTGCTTTTTTTTTCTTTATCTCAGTGGCATCAACCTACTTCACTATGTCTAAGTGAAAAATCTACCACAGTAATACAGAAATTCTTATTGATGCATGTAAATGGTAATAGGAACTGCTTTCTATTTATTTATTTATTGCCCTTGATTATTTTGCTTTTTTAAGGTTTTGGCTTTAAAATGCCTCTCTGAATATATGCTCAGGTTGTTGACCTGCATACAGGTGTTAGGAGCTAAAATTCATGACTTTACTTGATCTTATCCACATAACAATAGCTTGAATATGTGTATTGGAGCAGCAACTACTCCCATCATTGTCACTTCAGTCTTAAAGAACTTAAAATCGATCTCTCTTATAATGAGTATCGTATCATCTATCAAATCAAGAGGCAGTATGAAAACTTCTTGTTAAGCTCAATTTAAGTTAAACTGCTGGTTTCTTTACCTTGACTTCAAATGCACTTTAAATGTTTTGACAAAAAATTCCCAGTAAACCTTGGTAGAAATTCAACACGAGGAGGAAATTCATCACACATCTCTTCTAACTGATGCTCTCGCATGTCAGGCAATTGGGCTGTTCTTTAGATTTCTCCAGATTTTTTGCAACCATGACTTTGGGTAAGACATGAGCTTGTATACATGAATTGATCAGATTATTTGAAAAGATGTTATACAATTTATTACCATTTTCCTTAGAGTATTGGATGTTTTCCTTTGCAAAACCTCAGTGCTTAAAATTGTCAGTTCTCCACTGAATGGCTTTATTAAGTATGGTTCCTCACTTAAAAGCATTTAATAAACAAACCTGGGGAGGAAATGACAGAAATTCCCAAGGAAGAGAATTATTTTGCAATATCCCACACTACAGACTAATTGTGTTTTTAATATTGCAACAATATCTTGGGTTCCAACAGAGTTAGGGAATTCTCCATACTGAGAAATTACCTGCTGTACCTTCTGGGCGCATTAAGAACAGGGAGCAGAGACCAATATTTGAAGGAAAGGGAAGTGTTGCTATCTCCATTTTACCTGCACTGGATGGGTGGAGGGAGGCTAAATGTCTGGCCAAAGGTCAGATCGAGAGACTTTGTTAGAGTCAGAAATAGAAGCCTGGTGGCTGGAGCACTTTGTCCCAAGTCAGTCCTGCTCTCTTACATCCCTGATTGCAGCTAAGATGCTTGTTCATAATATGAAAAACCTCAAAGTTTAGTTCAGATTAGCATTCATTATTCTGAGTGCTTATCTCAGCCTAACTCAAACTCTCTGTCTCCTCTGAGCCTGCAAAATGGATGTCTTGCTAGAACTTTTTTTTTTTTTTAAAGTTTCTGCATTTTAAATTCCAGTTAGAAGCAAGCAGTGAGAGAATGAAAATGAAAGATAACAGAAGGTGAATAAATTAACTTGGAAATCTCAATGTGATTTGATCTGGCTGGCTTTGATGAAAGTCACCCTAGTTTCTCTTTTTCTGTCCCCCTTTTATTGGAAAAAACCCAAATTCAATTCCTTCTTTGTGCGCTAGAATTGAAAAAAAATCAGAAAGATGTTTTGCATAGACTGTGTGCCTAAAAAATTGCTGGCAAAGAGCTCCAGTCCCCATATTTTCTGAAGCAACTAAAGTGCTTATTTCTGAACAAGTTATAAAAATATTTTAAATGGTATATTTATAGTAATAGATTTAGTAAGCCATACGTAATGTTTAATCAGTAGTGAGGGTGAGAGGTGTTCTCTCCCACAGGTGGAATGAAACATGAGATTCTGCAGCTATTTGAGCCATGACCTGGCTTAGTATCCTTCTCAGAGCCTAACCATCCAGTCTTATTAGACTCTTCATTAGTTCAAGTAGTAGAAAAAGTTCTGCAAGTGGTAACCTGCCCATACAATGACTACTTGGAAGTTAGATTGCAGCTCCACAATCAATTAATTTTTAAAAATGAAGGGTACCATTTATCTGTCCCACATGAATGTATAACCTGTACCTAGAAAAGAAATTATGAAATCCAATATGCAAGAATGCAGATGTCCAGGGAATTTTAATTGATCCCTGTGTGTCCATTATAATTAACTTCTACAATTCTGAACCTTCTGAGCTTGGTAAAACCAGTGCAAAAGTACTTCTTGATCTTAGAATTTCTCCTGGTGTACTCGACAACTGAATTCAAAACAAAAGCAATGTACACGTGTTGGGTTTTAAGTCTAGATTCACCTGCCTAGTATACACATATAATACATTAATGCAAATTGCATCATAACCACGGGTAAGGACACCTCTATAACTTAAAAATGTTGTGAAAAACATTTGAAAAGTAATAAAATCTGAGATAAAATGTTGATTACTGGTAAATGAGACCATACAGCAGACTAATCTAATTTCTGAAGCAAATGGATTCTAAGGGGAATTAGCCAGGTTTTAGGCGTTTTCAAAGTTTCTGGCATCTTGGTATTACTGTGAACCAGATCAGGTACTTTTTCAACATTAAAAATGATAGTTCTACTATCATGAATGTCCATGAATGTTGCAAAATTATTCTTTTGTAGTGCATATGGTGTTTAAATGCACCTTAGTAGTTTAACTGCTTGACTTTCAAGCAGTATTTACCCATACAGAAGATTATGCAACTGCATCTATTTTTAATTTTGCATAATATTTTACTGTCAAACCAAGATTTAGGGAATTATATTCACAAAGGCTCTTGCCAGTACTTTCTTACTAGAGCTACAAATAATCCACTTTTCAGACCGTGCCAAGAATTTCATCCTCAATGCTTCTAATTTACTTGTCTGCTTCTGTTTCCTCTCTCTATTCCCTGCCACAAAAATTGTTTATTGTACATCTCTCATTAACAAAAACTCTTATCTCCTGCAATAAAATAGAGTTTAATAGTTTCTCTTCTCCTGGAAAGTTTGTACAGATAAAATGCAGTCTTTTGGCTCTTGAAGTTGGCTCTTAAGTTCATGGGAATCTAAAGTAGTCCCCTTTGTCTAGAGGGAGTAAATCTAGACTGATTCAAGAGCAATTCAAGAGCATAAATCCATAATTTCAGCAGATCTGCAGTCTGTCTGTAGTTTTGACAACTTCCCAATTGCCTGTGTGTGCTTATGTGCATTATGTGTGTCTATACATAAGATTGCTTATGGGTACTGACATCTAGTGTGGTCCAACTTAAATATATGTTGGTTTGATCCTATTTATAGATTCACTAATACTTGCAACCATCTCTTGTTGGAAGTCTGTAAGTGCAATTTCCTTGCACTTAGAAACTTGACTAAAAATTTCAGGAAAATTACCATTATACTTACCTAATGCAATGAGCATGTAATGTGCCTCTATAAAAAAAAGGTCTTAAGATTATTTGTCAAATCACATTAAATATTTGTCGTAAAGGTGTTGCTGGAGAGTCTTGGACACTTCCGCATAGTTAGTGATTGCTGATTTCTAAATGGTGACAAAAACTTGTTCACAAATTTATGAGTTCTTTGTCAGAGAGCAATAGCAGAGACTTTATGAAAAGAGGGCAGAAATTTGTTGAAGTTTTACAGAAATCTGCTCTGTGTGGTTTTGGTTTTTTTTTAATAGATTTGAAATTTTGAAAGAACTAAGATGATAGACATCTCTGGGTTTCTGTGTTACCAACTTACCCCTTTCTTGGCCTTGGCCTCCAAGGGCTGGAGATCTAGAGAATGAGTGAAAGCCCCTGTCAGATTTAATTAGGCTTCTTCTTCAGAAGTTAGAGCATCTAGAAGCTTTTAAATATTTCTAGACCTTTGACATGAAACAGTTTGGATAGCTGCAAGAACTGTTGGGGCTTCAAAGGACACATCTCCACATCACACACAGAAGAGGAATGCATACTTTAAAGGAATATCTTATTCAAGTTTATCTGGCCAATATTTTTTGTGCTGCAGAGACTGGTGCACCAGAGAATTTGCCCTGGTGCCAGGCAAATCCTTTAAGCCTCAGTTTCTGTGTTTTAGTGTGCATGCTCAGATCCTCCCGAACATGCACCCAGAAAGCAGTGATAAGACAGAGAAAAAGCACTTGGCACAGAGAAATCAAGACTCTGCCTCTTGAAGCCCTTTCAGTCCCCAAGTATGGTCAAACAGTGGTGGGCTGTGTGACTCTTTCATCCAATCCTTTTCCCTAATGGGCATAATATGCCAGCCAAATGTTGAACACTTCCCCTAGCTCTTCATCTATTTGTTGAGCTGTTGTTCTCCTTGACTTGTGAACAATTACTGACTACTGTTGTCCATTATGTCCAGACAGTTTGAGGCCTTGAGAAGAGTTTATTTCACCCCAACAATGTCTCACATTCAGGCCAGCCAGAGCCAGCAATCAGCATCTGCTGCAGGTCAGAGACCATTTTTTTGCTGAACCATTTTTGTTCTTTTCCAGACCAAAGCAAAAGCCCCTGGCTTGTTGGCAAGTTTCAGCTCAGCTTTCCTACTTTGTGCCAAATCACCCTCACCCCTTTTTCAGGAATCAGAAGCATCATAGCAAGTTCTGGAACATATTTCTAAGGCAGATTGCTTTTCCAGAGGGACAAGAGATGTACAGATGAGTTGGTATATTTGAGAGCAGCATCTGCTCTGAAAGACTACTGCCCAATATTAACCATTCATTTGCCATTCCTGTTGCTCTTTTTCAGCTGAGCTGTTCCTGGTAGGACTCCCCTAGGAGATGGAGTACACAGCATTATGTTCCTTCTCTTGCAACCATACTTCAAGAAGTGGATATCACTCTTTGTTTTTTGGATTACGTTCGTCCTGAAAATTAACTGTTGTCTTCTGGGTTTTCTCTGGTTTTTATAGCTCTCTTCCTCTTCTGTCAGTCTTTGCCTTTTTCATCATATTATGTGATAGCTACTAGAAGGCTGAGTGGTTGCCTTGCTAGGTGGGAGACACTGAGAGGTCTGCAGGACTATCTAAGGGAAAGTGCCTTGGTAAGGGGTGGTGTCTAAGTGTGAAGAACTTTCCTCCACAAAGCTTTGAGGATCTAGAATGGAGATGTGCTCTAATGGTTGCTTTGTCTTTACTATCAATGCTGGGCTTTGGCCTTAACACTAATATCAAGACTTGTGTGAAAAACACCTCATATCATTGTCCTTATCATGTCTTTCTATAACTTCCTTATTTTTTCTGTCCTTTGAATGCCGAGATCTCCTGTCTTTGTCTCTGAAATATCTTATTTACCTCACAGTCACATTTCTGGGTACAAACTTGTCTTGGTCTGTGGGTTACTGTAGTACAATTACATTTAAGTTGTTAAAACTATACATTCATGCTAATGGCACTGTATTAATATTCTTTGTGGCTGACAGTTTAAAGGGAAGTGCAACTCTTTTTAGCAATAATATAAGTTCTGCAGAAGCTTTCTCACCTTTCACATGTAAAGAAAAAAAATTTCAGTGCTTAATTAATGTTCTTTGCCTCAGACAGGTGTTAGCCATTACAGTATTAGCATATCTCATTCTTCTGGTATATATCTCCTGAAGAGCAAGCAAGGTTATTCATAGAAAAGTAAGTAGCCAAGGACTAGAGTTTGTCTTAATAGCAGATTTATTTTTGCTTAATAAGTTGTTACTAGACAGATGCTTCCTGAATCATTGAATAATCCCTTTGATTTTTTCATGACTGCAGTAAAAACTGGAGATAATCAGCCCTAGATAAATCTTAGGCCTACAGAGATCTGCTCTATTAAAAACCCTGCAGTTAGTGTCAGCTTCTTTGGAGTAGTTCTGCCCACAGCTGTGTTGCCCTGTCAAAGAGGGAAGCTCCTTGCTCCATCCTCTGATTTAACAGCTGTCAGTTGAGCTGCTTGGAAAGTCTTTTAAATTACAGGCAAGACTGTATGATAAAGCCCTTGAAATTATATTTACAACTAGTGAGAAGTTTATTTTGTCAATATCTGCAGCAATAATTTCTTACTAAATGTTGCTCCAGCTTCTATTTAATTTGGGGGGATTTGCATCAGTATTAGAAATGCATGCTGACAAGAAGGCAGGATAATTATGTGAAAGGCAATTCCAACTTAATGAACCATTGAAATACCATCATGGGACAAGTTTCCTTAACAAGTTATAAGCTAGGAATCATTCAGCACAGAATTTCATATTTGGACCATGGTAATGAAATATGTTTGTGCTGTCCTTTGAATGTGTTTGAGGTGTCTGTCACAACTCAAAGTGATACTGACTGTTCTCAGCTGCTGAACCTACTGAGAAATACAGGGCTGAAATGAGGTTTTGTTGCACAAACCCCTGTGGGTTCAGTCCACCTTACCCAGTGTCACCTCAGGCCTTGCATGCTTTGCATACCCTCTTTGTGCCCCTGCCCACCCAGTCGACATCTTATGATGAGGGTGTAAAGGGGAAATGTGGCACAGGGCCTTGGAAATCAGCCCCTGAGAGCTTCTGGGGGAAATATTTTCATCTGGAGAAGGCAGTGACTGGGAGCTGGATGCAAAGAGGACTCTGCTCCTCTGCCATCCACTCTTGACCCTCCTCTGAGTCCATGGTACTTGTGGTCCTCTCACCCTGCCCTAATTTTGTACCTGTTTGTTTTGCAGGGAGATTCCCAAAATGATGCTTCCCTTGGCTGTTTCCAGGCACAAGCTGAAAATGGAAAGCAAAGCCAACATATTCACCATGATGCCATACAAATGATCCCATTCCCCACCACTTCTGTGGCATCTGCATTCTTGGGAGTTCTCTTGCATCCACTTCCCTGACTCTTCTCCACTTGGCATCTTAATTTCCCAGAGGAAAAGCTGCTCTTCATTTATCTATTTGTTTTGCTATAGTTTCGTTAACAGCTCTCAGCTTTTAAGATAAGTTACTATACAGCAAATAGTACTGCTGTATCTGTGAAGAAAAGAGACCTCAACATATTTACTGCCACAAAAATTGGGACAGCTCAGTTCAGCAGTCTCTGTGGTCTCTTTATGAACCAGAGACACTGCTTGCATTTGGGGGGAGAAAGGGGGATGAAATATGTGAGTGGTAATTCTCTGCTGTCTTTCAGAGGCTCTTGCTCAGAAGGATCAGACCCCAAGAGGAGTCCAAGTGACCTTGCAAATCCATCAGGATATCGTCTTAGCAAAGAGATGAGTCTCATGCTGTGCGCTGAAAATGGAGGAATTTATTCTGCTGCTGTCACTAGTGAGAGCCAAAAATAGCAACAGACACTTGAACTGGTGAGAATAACTAACTTTTTCCATAGAGAATGTAGAGCTCTGTCTTTAAAAAGCTGCTTTGAATTTCCAGTGTGTTTGTGCTCTGATTTGCCAAGTTTTGCCATGTGTAAAAGTGTACATAATATGTCTTCCAGGCTTGCTGTTGGCTATGTGGCTTCAAGGGGCTATGTGATTTGTCAGTTTTAAGGAATATAGGAAATACTAAAAGGATTAAATACTGTTATAGTTGCCTTGCAATGATTACATTGCAGATTTCTGCTTAGTACTTCCGGGCAAACAGATTATAATGTCAAGAGCAATTTAGGAAGCTTCAAAAATTACCTTTATTCTTTAAATAAATTCTCAGAGCAGCATTAGCACACTGACATCTTATTACTGAGGTGAGTCAGGCAATTTGCCACGCATATGTCACCAAATGCAGTCCCCAGGTACTGCAAAACCTGTTCTTGGATCAGGGGATGATAGTACTGATATCTGGAAGGGAGCATTTCCACAGAGGGCATCTCTGGCTCAACTGTCTATTACAAAAGCCACTATGAAGGAGGCAGATGTCTATAGCCTTTTGTGCTGACTCAGCAAGAATGCACATTCTCTAATGATGGTCCCTAAATCTGGTACCTTTCCCATTAAGCCAGCCCAGTACCCTTACCCATGCTGTTCCTCTTAGTGGAGCTATGTCAGCTGTAGTCACTGTATAATTCTGTGTCTCAAACTCCTTTTGTCTTTTCAAGACTTATTTTCAGTATACTGCAGTGCAGCCACAGCTACTCAATAAACCTAAGATGTGAAGCTTCTAAACAAGTTTTAAAAATAAATTATTAAATTAGCATAAATCTCAGAGCTAAAAAAAGCTGCTCTCTTGGATTAAATACACACAGCTGCTCAGTCTGTTTGTAATCCAGTTTCCCTTGTGGTATCTAGCAGTCAGAGCATAAAAAGACATTCTTGAAATTAAATGATTCTAGGACTCTTATATAGAAAAAGCATCTGGATACTAGGGGACAGGGAGGAAAATGAACATTGCTCAGCCATTGCAGTGCTTATTAAAAGATAAACACTTTCCAGGGATGTATTTCTGGTTAATATAATCTTGCAAAACCTTCAGAAGACAATAGATGTGAAGAATGAAGACAGCACATGTGGCACAACATTTCCTTGGAATCCACCCTTGCTTGGAGCAAGGGTAATATTTTAAGTTACTGATTCCAACTGGCTTTCTTGGAAGTCAGGGTTCATTTTACATTTATGACTGCCTGAAGCTATTTTGAGGAATCCAAATAAAAGAATAGCCAGCCTTCAAAGCTGTCTCAGAAATGACACAGAAGATGTTAAGCATACCTTTGGCTTGCACTTGTGTCGTTTGTTATTATCAAGCTTTTATTGCCTCTGGTTTTGAAGTCTCAGAGGAACATTTTCTCTGCAAAGTGATGCCTTAAAATGTAAACGTATTTTCTGAAGAGCATTTTGTTATAATTTTTGAAGAACCTTTGATCTTCCTTTTTTTTTTTTTTTTTTATTTCTCATTTGAAAAAAAAAAAAACCAACTACAAAACTAAAAAACTTACAGAAAAAAACACGTTCATTGCTCTTACAGCAGCAGTTTAAGCAAGAAACAAACCAGCCAAGCAGGAAACCCTTTTATGACTCTGGAGCTGAAGTAATTGTCATAGTAGCTCTTCAGAAATGACAAATTTTGGAGGCCTTTAACAGATGTGAGCCCTTTTTAAAATATGCAGTAAAACCACAGCAGCTCCCATAGTAAAATAGGGCCAGCTGGCAGACTTTGGGTCTATTGGACCGGATTAGTGGCTGCACACCAGCACTGCACCTGCTTTTTAGGAGCACTCTAAGCACATGTGGGCCTGGACATCTGCAAGGCAGTACCCTCTGCCTACTCTTTGCCACGGGATAATGTCCTGCAAAGTGCTTGGAGCATCCAACCAGGGAGACAGGAGACCAAGAGGGTAACAAACTTTGCCTTACTGAAATGTTTGAGTGAAAATACCTGCTGAGAGTTGTGAAGACAGCATCCAGTATAATTTGCTGGTATAATTCTCTCAAAAGGGATGAATTTTCGGCAGGTCTGGGAGGTTTTGGTCACTGCTTTGCACTGGAACTGTTGGAGCCTCCCTGTGCCATGAGCATGCCTAAAACATCAGGTTTCAAACTTTAATAAGCCAGGTGCTATTAGAGAACAAGCCATGACTGTTAATATTTTGTTTAGAGAAAACTCTGCATCTAAGGAAAACAAAACCAAAAGGTTTGTCAGCCACTCTCTCCCTGTCCTCTGCAGGACTGATGATTTCTGCTTTCATTGCAGCCAGCTCAATGGTAAGAGATTTTGAGAGTTCACAGTAGCATTTGAAAAAGCAGAAGCCAAAAGAATAAACCTTTCCCACCAGCTGCATCAGTTATAAACTGCTGGAACGTAAAATGATGAACATTTCTGGACAGCTGATTATCAGTGCAGAAATTCTGAGAGACTACTGGTTCAAGGGAACCAGTTTATTTCCAGCCTAACAGCAGTTTGAAACCATTGCATACTGTATTTTGAATGACAAAACCCCTTCTGAAAGTAAAATATGTAGAAGTGCCTTCTTTCCATTCCTGCTTCCCTCCCCACCAGCCTCCCCATGCCACCTCCAGGGACTGCAAGTGATCCCATTTCCATGCTGCCAAAGTAAATTAACATGATTCACAATTTTCTGTAGTAACTATTTGAAACTAAAGCAGTTGGTAATTAAAGTAATCCTTGCTCCCTGGTGACACATGCAGCATGACAAAACAGAAGTAATGTGACAGCAGCAGGACCTGTCTCCTTTATTTACTGGCTGCTTCGGTGCCTTGTTCTGCCAAGTGACTGATCTCCTATTGAATTACAGAAGAGCCAGAGACTTAAATTAGAATGAATAGTTGTGGTGAAAATGTTAATGTGAAAGTATCTGCAGTGATAGCCCATACAATAAAATCAATATACCCATAGATTCATCATGCTCCTCCTGGGTATGTGGTTGATTTTGCTGTGGTTTTCAGGGGAGTGAAGGAGTGCTGCAGCTCAGCTGCCAGATTTGGGCTGGGAAACTCTTAACCTGGAGACTTCCAGCTCAGAGACCAAGTTTGTTGCAAATAGGTGGCACAGAGTGGGTTGCTTTGAAACTAGGTTCACGCAGTGTTATGCAGTAGCTTTGGAAAAGGTACTTTTAAACAGAGAAGCCATTTAAAATGGGAACAACATGTCAGTTTGAACTCTCTGGGGTTGGTCTAGCAAGGTCGTGCCTTTATTTAGGGTAGTCTGCAGGACTGTACTGCCACATCTTTCTGGAAGGAGGTCTTTCTCTTTCCTGTATGGTTGAAAGCCTTAGTTTAAATAATAGCCTGAATTCAGAACAGGCACTTTAAAAAATTCATTTTGAGTTGTGAGATTTTCGTCTTTTTGCATTCCTTCCCCAAAACAAGAATTAGGACACCTGGATCCTTTATGCTTTTGTACTGTTCCGGTAGCATGAATTTACACTGCTGTTAATAAATGCAGTGTGAAATGCTTTGTCCTGAAGAGGTCTTCTGTGAATCAGGACAAAATAACACTTTGAGATAAAAGATAAAAAGGAAAATGTTGATTGTGATGATTGAATATTGCTGAGTGAAATCTTGAGCAAAAGTGTCTGCCTACAAAGTCTCCAAAGATGGAGACTGAGCACACTTAGCAAAGTCAGCACTGTCCTTCCCACAGAGTGCTGGGTGGAGAAGTGAGTCCAGGGAAGTGCAAAGTGAGAGGAGTCAGAAATGAGCTGTGGTGACAGCAGAGGTGGGAGTGGGATTATTCCTATTCTTTAAAATGAATGTGAGGAAAGGTGTGATGCTCAGAAATGATGCCTGAGAAGGCACCAAAGAAGGGGCAGGAGACAAAGTTCATTAGCATAATTTGGTGGGGAGATTAAACTGAACAGAAATGGTCTTTTCCATTCCACTGGTGTTGCACGAGATGTTATGCCAGACAGGGCAAAAGCCTCCTAACTGTTACAGTCTGCTCTGCCACAGCCCTTCTGTATGAGTCTGGCAAGACTCATTCTCCACATGCTTCTGCCTTCTCCCTGTCTCCTGTGACATGAAGGGAACAAATTCCTGGATTCATGCTTCAAAGCTTCTGAAGCATTCAAGCACAGTAATGTGTTCTCTGCTGCTAAAATTCCTGTACTCATTTCTCCATTCCCTAATTGTAGTTCAGGCATTACTATTTACTCACATAAGCTAAATGAAAAACGCACTTTCTCACTAGACATATAGGTCCATGAAGACAAGAAGCTTAGTTTTAAAGGTGAAACTATGACCAGATGTTATGTATACCTAGAAAAAGAACAGCTTCTATTGTAAAATATTTTATTCTGTTGCTATAGAAACTTCTACAGCATGGAATATCTTGTATGTGAGTGGTATAGAATAAGAAATTCAGAACGCCATCTTACTACACAAGACCAAGAAAACATGGTCATTCTTTCTGTACTTGTGGAAAATAAGAAATACATTTTCAACAAAGAGTGAAGCTATTTCACTTAAACTCTGAATCTTGAGAAAGGAAAGTGCCAGCTCCACTTGGATTACAATCCGTATCTGGTAGTTCAACCTCAGAGACCCTTGAGAGATGTTTAAAATTATTAATATTCACTTTCTCTGCTCAGTGCTTCTAAATTATTTAAACGACATGAGGAAAAATGCAATTTAAGCCACTTCTGTGTGCAGGTGTCTGGACAGGAACTCAGCCAGAGAAAAACACAAACAAGAGAGCTTACATTTTTCAAGCTGTTTTTAAAACTACTTAAAATGCTCCCAGTGCAGCTTCAAGTTTTGGGTCTACGTGTAGATGAACATTGCAGGCACAGTGGGAAGGCAGCTGAAACAAGCACAACCAAACAAAAGACAGATTCCTTCCTCTTGTTACCCCGGTTAAAATTCTGCATGAGGGGTGATGCAGGCTTATGTCTCTACTCAGTTTCAGCTCTGATTCATCCATGCAACCAACCCCAGGTTGAAAATACCCCTACACCAAACCCACCAAGCTCAAATCCTCAGGGAGGCATTTGCATTAGTTAAAATGTCTCGGCTGTAATTCTGCTAGAAGTTACACAGCTGTCTGAGAAGCCAGTTTGGCTGTTCAGCTTTGCACAGACTTGCATTAGGCTTTGAACTTGTGCAGTGATTTCCAGCCTTCTCCCCCAAGTAACCTGCAGCACTGCTCAGACTGGGCAGCACAAATTGCAGTTCAGTGTCATCTTCCCAAATGTCAGTGTGTCTAAGCCAGTGCAGGAGGCAAGTGGTTTCTCAGGGTCACAAATGACTGAGTTAAAATTGCTTTCCTGATACCATCTGAGCTGTGGTATCAGACTATCTATGCCTCAGCCATGAAGTGAAACAGGTTAAACTGAAATCACCCAGGTCAGTGGCTTTACTGTCAAGAGGTGAATTGCACTCAGTGTCTGTTGGCTTTTGGATAAGCCTGAGGTTTTAAAGCCAACATTGCCTGACCCAAGTGGTGTTCAACAGTTTTCTCCCAAGAGAAATATTTAAATTGATAATAAATTATAGTCCTTCAGTCTATGTTTACCCAGCCAGCAAAGCAAAATGTTGAGATGACAGTCTTGCATATTTTTTTGTCTTTTAGCATGACCTGCTAATTTGATAAAGTCCAAATATAGTTCATCTGTATTAAGCTTCTGAAGACTACCAGAAGAGTACCAGATGGCAAGAGATGGAAAGGTGTTTGTGGTTGTTGTGCTGTCTAACAGGCAGCTTTTGTTGTTTTTCAGACAGCTTTTGAATTCTAGAGGCATCTCAATCATAGAATCATAAAATCACAGATTGGCTATGGTTTGAAGGGATGTCAAAGATCATCTAGTTCCAACCCCTGGCATGGGCAGGGACACCTTTCATTAGACCAGGTTGCTCAAGGCCCCTGGGATACTTCCAGGGAGGGAGCAGCCACACAGCTTCCTTGGGCAAACTGCTCCAATGTCTCTCCACCCTCAAATTAAAGAATTTCTTCCTAATGTCTAACCTATATGTCCCCTCTTCAAGTCTGAAACCGTTTTCCCTTTTCCTCTCAGTACACACCTGTGTAAAAAGCCCTTCCCCAACTTTCTTGTAGGCCCCCTTTAGATATTGCAAGGTTGCTATAAGGTCACCCCGGAGCCTCCTTTTCTCCAACCCCAACTTCTTTAGCCTGTCCTGATATGAAAGGTGCTCCAGCCCACTGATCATTTTAGTGGCTCTTCTCTGGATGTGTTCCAGGGGCTCTGTGTCCTTCTTATGCTGGGGACTCCAGAACTGGACACAGCACTTAATCCAGGTGGGGTCTCACCAAAGCAGAGTAGAGGGGGAGAATCACCTCCCTTGACTGGCTGCCTGTGCTTCTTTTGATGCAGCCCAGGACCTGGTTGACTTTCTGAGCTGCAAGTACACACTGATGGCTCATACTGAGCTTCTGGTTCACCACCCTCTTCCCCCCCCCCCCCCCCCCCCCCTCCCCATCCTTCTCAGGTCTGCCTGCAATTCTTTCTCCTCCCAACCTGTATTCATGCATGGGATTGCCTCAACCCAGGTGCAGAACCTTGCACTTGGCCTTATTGAACTTCATGCAGTTTGCACAAGTCCACTTCTCAATCCTGTCAAGATCCCTCTGGAATGAAGAAAGGCACCAGAAAATAAAAGCTTGATAAAGCTGGGAAGTGTGCTTTGCTGTAGTTATCCATCGTCTGGCCTGGTTGTTGCAGGGACCCCAGCTGTTCTTACAAGGAGTTTTCAGGAACTACTGATGTTCAGCATGTGCTTGAGAACATTTAAGACATAACCCTGGTGAAAATCAAATTACCTGCATGCTTAGCAGTGAGATCAAACATCTGTCCTTGGCTCAATTCCCATTTTTGCTGAGCAGAGCAAATTAGTCAAAACAGGAACTGAGCAATGAATCCATGTCTTCCCTTTCTGCTTCTGGACACCCAAGGGCAGTTGTTTCTCATATTTTTTGACTTTTTCAGTGGTGTAGAAATTCTTCCAAACTCCATGTTAGCCTATTTAAAGTAATAGATATCTTATGAGCCTCTCCATGTCCTAGATTTTCTGGATTTTTGTTCTTGCTCCAATTAAATTTTATTCTGGCTTTGCCATTTTCAAGATATTTTCAGTTACTTCTGAGGGTAAGCAGAACAGGATTTAGCTCTTGCTTTTTTGTGTTATCATGACACTCAACGGTCCACAGTCCATTTCCTTATAAATGCATAAGTAGATTTTTATATAATTAGCTAAGTAAGCATATGGCAAAGAGCATAAGTGATGTGTTTACAGAAATCAGGTCAATGCTTGATTTAAATCACATACAATTTGCTCTGAAACCATTAAAATGCCTTTTTGGGGGGATGTTTTCAACTTTTTGATTTTGGCTCCTGTGTTTACAATGCTTCTTTCTTGTGTCTTCAATTTTTTTCATGGTTTTGTACATTAGGTTGTGGTACAGTAACACGCAAAGAAAGTTGGATGTTCTTTATTGCTTTTGTAAAGCCAATATTTTACTGTCTTGTTCACATATGGTGAAGAGCAGATATAGATGGCCAGCTTCTAGTGAACTGAATGCTTCTGATGATCTCAAGGTAAAAATAGAGTTTTCTCTGCTGAGGTCTGTACAGCCACCCTTCTAACAGTCTAATAGTTGCCTTTTACTATCATTGGAATAATATTTCATGTTATGTGTCTTTTCCTTGAAGAAGACCCATGAGCATGTCTCACTGACTAGATCCAAATTAAAAGGGACCATAATTAGCCCTTTCAGAAATGTTATAATTACTGTTGCTGAACTCTGTGCTAGTCAGCCAAGGATTCTGATGTGAAGCAAATGTTTCACACTGGGAAGAACTTCAGCTCTGCAAATCCATGCTTTTTGAAGAGACAAATCATAGCAGACTTAAGGTAAATTAGAGATAATCTACTGTATAACGAAGTTGTGGGTTTTTTAAATAAGTTTCTATGTGCTTTGTATAGTCTCTTGTGTTTTAGCCATCCCAGTTGAAGTTTTTAAGAGAAATGTTTGGGGGTGGGGGGAACGCGGGTGCTCTCCAGCCATATTACTTCACCAAGCAAGAGACTAGAAAAGCTGGTACATGAAGCCCTCTCCCTGACTGGCAGTAGAGGTGCTGACAGTTTAAATACTATTTGAGGACTTTTTTTTCTCAAATTGCTATAGGTTCACCTTGAGTAGGTTGTTTCTTGGACTGCCTGAGAGAGAGACTAGTTGATACTATGGAACAGACTGAGAGACTGGCAAGGAAAGAAATAAATGGTGAAGGTGCTCATGGTAGATGGCTAAGAAGAATCTATCCTAATGCAATTTTATGTGCAAAACTGGTTTTACTGTTTTACACAGGGCTGGACTGATGGTGCACAGTGCTTTTAGAGTGGGAAGAAGGGAAGGCTAAACTTCTCTGATCTTGCGGAAGACCAAGCTCACTATAACTTTTTCTTTGAACAAAAATGCAAACCATGCTTATTATCAAATTGGTTGCCTTTTTTTATAGTGTTGCCAGTATAAAAAAATCCACTGTCATTAGAGGACATAGAAATTGCTTTTTATTTTATTGTCACAGTGATGCAAATAAACATACATGATGATCAGAGACATTTTTACTTTTTAGTAATGTCACTTTTCTTCTGCTTATGGCAGACATTTTGCTGGTGCAAGTTTATCTGCATTTAAATGTGCTTGAACTAAAAGATAAATTGAAAGCTGAACTGTGATATCTTTGTTCATGAAGAAAAGACACTCATTTGTTTACATTAATGTCAAGCTTGTCTACTGCACTTTTTTCTTCATCTTAATTGAATGTGCCAGCAGTAGCACATAGGGCATGGGCTTCAGTAGGAGGGACTAATTGGAAGGAACAGTTAGGTTAACAGAGATTTAGCTGGATAGATTGAACTTCAGTAGAAAAATTACCTGAGGATAACTTTGCACAGTTTATGGAAGTGTATGACGGATGCAAAAGGAAGAGAGTAGGAAGATACCTGTTTGGGAAATGCATAAGGCTGCTATGTAACTACAATGTATCTTCCAGTCTAGAATGGAAATAGAAAATACTATTAATAGAAAATATGAATTAGATTAGTTTCTTGTATGTTATGGAGGCTTTCACAGTTTCTTTCTCATCTTATTTCAGCTCCTCTTTAGCCCTTCTGATCTCTAGAGGGGGGAGTTGGTTGCTTTCTTGTGTCAGCACTCAAGTAACAGAGGTATGAGGCAAAAGAAGGCACATTTTCCATCTGTTATGTCTCACTATTGTGGATGCAAAGCTGGGAAGGCTTCTACCATCTATTGGTAGAATCGATGTTTCTGCCATCAATTTACTGAAAAAATAGAAGATCTAATGCTATACTAAGTATGTTAACACAGTGTTAGTTTTGCAGTTCTTGACTGAATTCCTAGAGAAGATAATGAACTGTTCTTAATGTTAAGTCCTTATTCAAATTAAACTTGAATATATTTTTCCCCAAATGTAATATTCTTTAACATAATAACTATAGTTTAATCTTTGAATAGTGAGTAGCTAAACACTCATCAAGCTTAGCCTCATAAAAATGGTGGCATTGATGCAGACCTGCAGTTTCAGAGGTCTCAGCTCTTCACATACAATGACCTGGTTTAATGGCTGAATCTAGCACAAGAATTTCTCATTACTGATGCCTGAGCTTGGCAGTGGGGCTGAAGTATCCATTGTGATGAAATCTTGTGTAGCCTTCTAGGAACAAGAGGAGAAAATTCACCTAGAGATTAGCCCAAATCAGGACACTCGGGCTGTTTTCAGCGCAGTGACCTATCCTTAAATAGTGCTTATGTGCTGTTTCTATATGGGGATACCTTTTATTGTCATGTTAGTAAACAGGAATTTAGTTAACCTATTTTTAGCTTTCATTTTACACCATTGTTTATAAAAAGTGAGCATCTCCCAAGCTCTCTGAATAAACAGTCAGACCAAGTGCGTTTAACATAAAGAATGGCTTTGAGAGAAAACTGTGTTACCCAGATGCTTCTTGAAATGAGCAAAAGCTTTTTTTCCACTGAGAAGGGGCTACCTGTTTGCAACCACATTCCCAGCCCTTACTGCATCTACAGATGACTTAAATGCATTGCTCTTTCTTTCTCAAAACAGATAATACAGAAGACTCTTCTGTTCCCAAACTTACTTAGGCACTTCCAGTAGAGAAAGACTTCACTGCAATATTTATAGTAGCTGATACCAACAATATTTTCAGTTAACTTGATAGATGTAGAGCATTTGAACTGGAACACTACCAATTTTATTTTAAAAAAAATAAAAATTCAAGCAACTGTTTTATACTGTAGATAATTCCATGTGGAGAATACTCCAAATATACATTCATGTTCCAGCATGTATCTGTGTTTATTTCTCCATAGATCTAAAGGAAAACAGAAGGAAAATCAGCCCAGAAAATATCTCATGTAGCACAAGTATCTAAACCATTGTCTGTTTATTTACAGGCAAATTTAAAAGAAATCTATAGAAGCTGGGGGAAAAAAAACTTGTTTTCAAATGAATACTTTGTGCTTTTATTTTCTCAGCATCCCCCAGGGTGGTCTGGTAAAGTTCATATGCATTTAAAAGAAAAGAATTCAGTGCTTTATGAAACTGCAGCCACGGTTTAATATGGCTTAAGATGCCCTATTTTATAATTACTTTGTACCATGAAGAGATTATTTTTTTTTTCTCCCATTGAATTATGGCAGAAAGTATCATCAGCCTATTAGAAATTTTAGCTTCCTCTCACTGATTCTCTGAGTTGCTTACCGGTACCATTGGTTCCAGTTCAGCAAGCCACAGCAATTGGGCAAGACATTGCAAGCAGATGGTCTTAAAATTAAATATATGCTTAAGTCCTCTTTATCCTTTCAGTAGTTTTTAGCTTGCTCTTGATGTTACACTGAATATACACCTATGGATTTGCACACATGTAGTTTTGCTCTTTTGTTAGCTCGTCATATACTTGGATCATTTACCATTTGAAACAAATACCACTCATTCTTATTTTAATTTGCAAAATCTCCGTGCCTTAAACTGTTTGAGGGCTTTTTAGCATTCCTGCTGGCACCAGAGATGTCTACTCTGGTTTCTTCGTTTGTTCACTGTAGGAAATACTGCTATTAAATTTTGCCACTTGGTGGCACTAAAAAATAGCACAACTGCCCTTGTAAACGATGCTGTAAAAAATGGCTAGGTGGCTTGTGATAACAGAGCCCAGTGACCCTCAGAAAGGAAGACATCAAGTGAGAAGAAATCCCAGAGCCATTTTGGTTGTTGTAGATGTTAGTAGGTTTTCAACACAGAGCATGCCCGTCGGGATGCTACTTCTGCACTCAGAGCATCACAGCAAATCCCTTCCCTCCCTGCTGGCTCGGATGGCAGATGTTCTGTACTCCCTTAATAGTTGCTGTTTAAGAATCAGCTGTACCTATCTAAAAGGTTTTTCACTGGAAGCTGAGGAGAATGCAGTCACAAAACCTTTGTTTCCAGTGCCTTAGTTCAGGCACCCCTGGAGAGTTTCTTGTAGAAAAGATTTGCAGGAGTCTCCCTGAGGAGCCACCCAGTGTAAATATTATTGACTGCCTGGTTAGAAGAGGCATGGCAAAGCCATGTAAGGAATAAACTCTCTCCAGGGTGTGTGTGTGTGTGATTTTACAGACTTAAAACCACTACCAGTACAGAAAATGAAAGAACCAGACCTAGCATTTATCCAGGTTCTTTCACATCTTGGTCGATAATACCTGGTAAAGGTCAAGTGCCCTGGAACTGATTTCATTTGTGGTTTCATTCCCTCTTCTGGTGCAGCTCTTCTTTCAGAACAGAACTAAAATATTGTTTTGCTCTTTCCCTTGCACAAGGTTTTTCTTGATGGAATTATTTTTTCAGAACTGAGAGTTGGTTTTCTATCTGGTTTTTTTTGTTGTTGTTTATTTGTTTAGTTATTTTCTTTGTTTTGGTTTGGTTTTGTCTTCTTTTCTTGTGTCAGTGTTTCTTCAAGTGTGTCTTTGAGTCCCATTAAAGGTCCTATTTAAAAAAAATTATAATAGTGAATCCCAGCCATTTGAACAGGGAGAAGTTTTCAGAGTGGAAATGACTCTTGCCACAACAAGGGTACGGGCATCTGAAGAGAAGTGTCCTTATTTACTTCCCCTGTATTTCTAGAATTAAGGTTATGTCTATGCTTTTAAGTCAAATAGAAGCATATTTACAGAGCAGAGGAGCTGGTACTGAGGACTTGGGGTGCAGTACGTGTGCCCATCAGAGGGTGGTAGCTCAGGCTTGGGTCTGCCCTGTGGAAGGAGCAGCTGTGGAGGTACCTGGAGTACACCTTGCAGGTGCTTTTGGTTCAGAAGGAACACAGTCCCTGTCCTCTTATGCTGCTCAGCAACATGAACTGAAGACCAGCAAGTGAAGATCCCTGGGACACTCAGCAGAGATCTGGCCTCCTGAGCCAAAGAAAATTCCTCCTGTTTTCTGAGACAAGAGCCAAACGTCCTGTTGCATCTCTCAGGCTCTGGACGATGGAAGAGATTCTTAAATTGCTGCTATCACAATATGTTAGCAGGAATAATGAAGTAAGATGACCTGAGAGTTTATTACTGGCAGAAATTATGCTTCATCAATGATTTAAACCTACCTGTGCTGAATGGAAATTAGCATCATTGTCTGTGTTTCTTCCTGACAGAAGATGGTGCCCACCCTGCAACTGCTGGTGGATGTGTTGCAGTCCATGTTAGGAACCAAAGTTTTGTCTTTTGTATGTCCTGGAAAACTATTTGAAAATTTGAGAGAGCCAGAGATGAGATTATAGAGCTGACACCCTCAAGGAAAGACAGGGACAGATATCATGGTGATGGATGGAAAGGGTTAAGGGAAGGTGAGAAAATGAATAGGGAGTTAAAACAGAGAAGTCAGCTTTTACCATCCCGTGCTTGAAAGCTGGAGGAACTTCCACCCTGATGAATAAATGTGTAACCCAGAGAAGCTATATCTGCACAGAACTGTCTAAGCTCAAAATACAGATCACCCAAAAGTAATGAAAATTATCTCTTTGTGTAGAGACCCAACTGGTGTGTTGGTGACTAGCTTCTAAATATTATTAGAAATTAGTTTGCCACAATAGGACATTTCACTGGCAGCAGCAAACATCAGCTAAGAAAAAAATGGCCTTTAAAAAAGACCTTAACTTTACAACGTACTGCTGACACCATGAAAAACAGCTATTGTAAAAATCTGACTTTAAAAACAAAAGCCAGAAAAAAATATCCATTAGAATTATGCACTCAGCAAAAGCAAAATTCCTGATAGATATTCCTCTTCCATGCTCAGGCAGTCACAGGTTTACTTGATCATAAACAAAAGCTGAGGCCATCACTTTGCCAAGCACTCTGGAATAACACAAACTGTCTTTAATAGTCAAAAGCAATGAAACAGCAGGAGAGCTCTCATTAGAAGGACACATTACTCTTTAAAGCTGACAGCCACTCAAAGCAATGGTTATTTGGCAGTATCTTCCATGAAAAAAAACAAAATTAATAAAAGAAAAGTTGGAAACTTTTTAACATTTAATGATCACTGAGCATGAAACTTCATCTTGCGTATTGGGCTGTGACTTTCTACAGTGACTTCTTGTTTGCATTTAATTTACATCTCATTTACAGGGGAAATCAAATGTATGAGCTGCCTTTGTGTAAACTTCAAAACAGTTTTATATGTTGAAGGCATTCACATCACCGTGTGATCATACAAAAACAGTAAGTAAACCACAAACAAAAAACCTCCCATGCTTACGATGCAGGCTGCCTTCCTCCTTTGTTAATGATGATAGAAACTGTCTCCTAAAAATTTCAAGAAATACAAGATAAACTACAAGATTACACCCACTCTGCTGTAGTCCAAATCCATCCTCAACAGGCATCAGCATGTGGTATTATCATCAGAAACTACAGTCAGTCACCCTTCCTCCACTGAGGCTGTTCAAACAAGAGGTGGGAACAGGCCTTCTTTGTAATGGCCACCAGAAATTATGGAGCAATCTCCAGACAGGATTACTACAGAAAAGACATTGACTTTATAAATACTTTCTTTTTCGAGCTAATTGTCAGATATGTAAAGGTTAATGCTAAATTCAACTCTCAGCAAATGCTATAGGTAATTGTTGTGAACTTACAAATATCAATTATACCTTACATAATTCTCTATAGAGCATCCAATTGACAGACAAAAATTAAAAACTTAACATCCTGATACTGAACATTCTCAGAACTGTCCCACAATGCTTCCACTTGTTTCAGGGTATCAGAAGCTTCAGTATGAAAGGAATGGAAGGTGGCAAGTATGCCAATATTTTAGAACAGCCACTAATCCAAGGAAGTGAAGATCACTATGTCTGACTTTCTTTCATCCTAGCAAAGCTAGATGAATCCATAAGAATAACAATATAAAAAAAGAGATTTTTTGCAGAGACATAGAGGAACACTATAAAAACTTCAAGAGTTTACTGTGGGTATATGCTGCAACCTGTGTTGCAAATGCTTTTGAAGAAGGACTGATTAAAGGGAGACATGATGACATTTTTGCCTGTGGAAAAAAATATACTAAAATTTATTGTAAACTGCCTAAGAAAAGTCACTCAGTACTGAATGCCTGGGTAAAAAAAAAAATGTCAAATTAAGCATAAAGTGATGCAGATAGAGGGATAACTTATGCATTTGTGACTACAAACTTGGTTAGCTATTACCATTCAGAAGAGATCTTGTCCTCATTGTAGAAGTTTCTGAAAACAGCAACTCATCACTCAGCTGTAGCCAAAAGCATAAACACCGTATGTTTAAAGACTGAAGAGAGGCAGAAATAAAGAATGCCTCTATGCCAGTATAGAAATCACATTTATTTCTCCCATCTTGACTGTTGTATATAATTCTAGTTAATTCAGCTTGTGAGAAGATGGAGAAAAAACATTGAGAAGGTTATAGTGGTCATTAGAGGAAAGGAATTTCTTCTGCCGATGCTGAGATTTAATATCTTCATCCTAGAAAGAGTCTCTCTGAGAGAGAATAAATCAGAGGTTTATTAAACAAGATGGGTATGAAACATGTGAGCAGGAAACTATATGCACAGCATGAAGTTAGAAAGATGCTAAATGAAATAGTTTTAAAAGGCAGAGAAAGAAGTATCTTTTATATGATGCTAGTCAATTGCTGAAAAATCAAAACCATTGCATAAAATAATCTCTATCATTTACTTTATTCCTTTTTGTACTGGACTTGGTGCAAATAATGAGAATTTGTCCTTACAGACTCCTTGCATTGTCCAGGAATATGACAGAGAACAGTTGGGTCTCTGCCATACTCCAGCAGCAGAATCCTGTATTCTTCTGGAAGCTGCTTTCCTACTGGAGCTGATAGGAATTTTGCTAAGCTATTGTCTTCAATTGAAATGGTATGTGTGGGAGGACTGTGGAGTGACACTGAGGATATTTAGGCATGGCAGATATTCATTAGGCACTTAGAAATATTTCATAATGAAATGTTATAAATTACAGACAATGATATTTCCTTTTAAACTGTTTCAAAAATGAAATACATTAAGAAATTTATCTATAAAATTGCCTTTCCGTTCCTTGTCCTTCAAATGGATCTGTCAGGTCTTTGTTCCACATTTTGAAAATGTCTTAAACTGGCTTTTTTTGCCCCTTTTTATCTCCTGCTGGACATATCTATTTAATGCAAATGCTGTGAATAAGAGAAACTCAAACTTCCAGCTTAAAAGAAAGCCACGTTCACACTAATCAGCACATCACGATGAAAACCCATGTGGAAGGAGACATTTTTGCCTCATATGAATTCTGAAATGTGCTTGAAAGTGGGTTTTTTTCCCCTAAATCTTGTTGTTGGAGACAGTTATCTTGCTAGAAGGTGACATTGGCTGTGACATGGTCAGATAAGGAGCCTCACTGCAAGGAAAAGTTGCCATTCTGTTTTATAATGATATAGCTGCATTGGGGAAAAAACATGATTTTATGTGATATACAAGCTGCTGTGTAAAAAACTGAGGGGTTTCTTCCACTGGGCTCCACCAGTGGGTCCAGTGACTCTGTAAATGCAAGATGAGCACCTGTGTGCAGGTTCCTCAGCTGCCTCTGGTGCCTGAACTGGTGGGGCTGTACTGCAAGGGAAAAGAAACAGCATAAGAAGTGAATGGTTTGCTAATCCTCTGCAATATATAATTTTAGCTCTTAGTTTTGTATGAGTTTTAAGAGAGGAAATTTAAGCACAACTTGGTCTTGCACAGCTAGCAAACATACTCCAAGAGCCTGTAACAAAAAGTGAGGCTGCCTTGAGAAACAGAACTGAAATATAAAATAAAAATATAAAATAAAAATATAAAATACACAGAACTCCTTTAATTTAAGTAGAGTGAAGTAGTGGTTGCTCGCATGGGGAAATTGTGGGTGCCAGAAGTTTATGTTATGTAATGAGGAGAAGCTTAGTAAGAACCACTTGTCAGAAGCTGAAATTACATTTCGGGTTTCAGTGCCAAAATAGACAACACGGTGGTTTCTTAGGTGCTGTGAAAATGTACTGACTGTTGTCTGGGGGACTTTGGAGCAGTGTGTCAGCATCTGGCTGCAGAAAATCAGCATATTGTGTTGAGAAATCTGGCTTGTTTCTGTCACCTTGCAGAGATTATTAAGTCACTGAGATAACCAGATGTTTGTTTCTGAATAGACTAAATCTAAAAATTCTAATGAATTCAGCAAAATTTTAATTTATTAATTACATAACTCATAGAAATTGGTCTAAACTATACCTTTTGTTAATTTTGAAACTTCTACATCCACAGAGTCAGATAGTTTTGATAGCAAGGGATATCATAAGAGAAAAAGTGTTCCACAGTTTTTCCTTCTTGTTGGAATTTCTCCTATTCTGACTTCTTAGATGTACTGTTCCTCTGTACAAACCATTGCTAAATTTTGAGTACTCTGAAAAAATATGCTTTTTATATTCCATACAATGAAGATGCAGGTTTCGATTGCCAGTGACAATACCAAACCTGGTATGTTTGGCTGTTCATCTCTTCACAGAGCTTCAAACAGGCTGGAAGCATTAGACTGCACGAGAGCTTTGGTATTAAATGACCCAGTTTGCCCACAACAATGTTCTGAGCTTCATTTGAAAGAAGGAGTTCCATTGCAGGGCACTCCAGCTGACCTCTAAAGCTTCTTGGAGCTTGATTTTTTTGACAAATAGCTGTAATTTATTGGCATGAAGAGATCCAGTAGGATATACCTATCCTGGATGGGAGATCTCATAACAGAAACAAAAGCAATTGCATAATCTGCTTCAAATTTCAGCTGAAGGTGGACAACTGAAGTAGCCACAGCTGGTAGGTTATGTTAAAAACATTGTGTGTTTTTCTTTGTGTTTAACTATTTTACCAGTTAGCTTACCTGAGAAGATTTGAGCTAAAGATACTTAGTAATTAGCATGGAATAAATTGCTTTCATTGCTATTACATTTTGTTTAGAAAACACCATCCACGTACATTAGTGATGCTGCTACAGTTCTTTTTCTGAGAAGCATGGGAGCAAATGAGTTTAAAAGACATTTTTAAGCTGAATGGTGTTATTCTTTCCTTAATTCTTTATGGAATCTAAATGATCATTGCACCTTTCTAAGAGGCAACTATTCACATGAAATGTCACAAAGAAAATTTACAGAAAATATGGTCTAGAAATGCCACCACCGAATCAGCTTCAATATATTATTTATTTCAAATGAGGAACATTGGGGGTTCACCTGCATTAACTAGTATGAAATTTCTCAAGAGAGGAAAGATAGGGGTGCCTTAAAGCAGCTTGGAGGATGAAACTAAAATTGACTCTCAAACACAGCAGTTCCTTCCCTTTCTACTCTTGTCAGTATAGATACTTTCCACTTCTTCTGTTCTAGGTGTATTCCTGAGAATTTAACTTTTTCATCTTAGAGGTAAAGCTGTCCTTTTGTAAGGAAGTTAGACCTTTGTGTCCTGATGGCTGGGTAATACAAGACAAATGATAGAATGTCTCCTTAGTTCCTTCAGCATTTCCTTAAATTGCAAGTAAAAGTGGAATGAGAATAGAAGTTGCATAATTATATCTGGTTTTATAGCTGATAAAAAAAAAAAAAAAAAAAAGGTAAAATTACAACAAACATCAAGCATCAAGAAAAATATGGAGTTTAGTTCTCTGTATTAGCATGAAGAAACAACATGCAGAACAGTCCATTCCATACAAAAAACTTACACTCATCTTCACATGACTGCAAAATCTCCATCTCTCTTGCTCCAAAGCAGCAGGGCTCAGGAGATATGTGCCAGAAAGGAAAAGGTTACCTGTTGTCCAGAAACAGTTAGGATTGTCCATAACCTCATGAGGGATCAAAAGGCCTCTGAGATTAAAGTCTTGGTTACTGATCCATGATAACATTGGGTTGGTGCTCAATAGCAGTCTGAAAAGTTATTTAAGTATCAGGAAATATTGGGAAAGAATTAGAGAACAAAGAAGAAAATGTCATTCTTCCATGGGATAAATCAGTAGTTCTCTCACAGCATGGATAAAGTAGGCAACTCTGGTTGCCTCATCTCTGAAAAGATACAGAACTTGACAAGCTTTGGAGAAAGGCTTCAGGCATGATCAGAAGAACAAAAAATTCTCCCCGTGAGTAATGATTGAGTCATTTGGGAAGAAAAGGGAGACAAATTTGAGGAGGACAAATCTGAGAAGTCTGAAAAACAATGTGCCATGGAAAGGAAAGGTAGGGATCAATTATGCCCTGTCTTTTCCAATAGAACTGGAAGCCAACACATGAAGCCAGCTGGAATCAGATTTGAAAAAAAGTTACAGGCCTTCCCAGGGAGACTGGATTACAGGTGACCAAAGAGACAAACTAAAAAAGGCTCAGGGAAACCCTGGCCTGAAAAAAAGTGAGAGACAGATGGATGATTCATCAGGGGGTGTTTCACTAGAAGTGAAAATTACCCCAAATAACCTAGGATAATCAGTACTTCTCCACCAGCCAACTGTGAATGCTGCTGAAGTTGCATAATGATGCAAAAGACAAGCAAACAAACAAACAAAACTGTTTAGATTTTCTATGATTTAATTAATTTTGCTTTCTAGAGTCACAGGAACTGCTGTGTCTACCATACATATGGGCTTCTGAAAAACCTAACTGATGTAATATAACCCCTATAATGTGTTAAAACAGGGATGTTTAATTTATTTTTAATTTAGCTCCCAGTGCTCTTAGCAATATTTTCTCTTGGAAACTTGCTCTCATAATGATATTTGTTCCCTTTGTGGGGGGCAACTGGATATACTGAGGAGAAAACCTATGGAAATTATTGATGTTGCCAATTACAAAAATGATTATTGAACTAAAAATAAAGCTCTTTAGCAAGTGGAAAAAAGAGGAAAAGTTGTGATGAATGACTTCTCTGCACCAGAAAGAGCTGTGTCATATGTTGTGTTAATTAAATGCCAATACAATTCCTTTAAGATAAGATGGTGTAGATGGTGTGTAATTAAGGTAGATGGTTTGAAAGAATAGGACCCGATTTTGTGATTTATTCTGAATGATTGATACCTTAATGAGAACAATCATATTTCTCTTTATTACAGAAAATGTTACCTCTGTCATTCATCGCAAGAGTATCCCTCCTAAGATAAAAGAAATCAACCAAAAAGTAAGAATTAATATAGTGCTTTACATTTAGATAAGAATCTAACCTGGGATTCTTCCTTCTCATTTACAACCTCTCCTCCAAAATGTACTAGGAATAGCCATCTTGCATCCCATTCTTGTAAATAAATTGCATAATTAATTCCTTTAATTAGTTTGGGTTACTAAGAGAAGTGATTTAAATTTGCAGCTATTGACTGTATAGATTCATAGGTACCCAAATACATAACTTCTGAACTGCATTTTCTTTCTGTGGCTAGACCTAATAATAACTCCGAAAGATCACAAGCAAATTCTGTTTCTAAAATAAACTCAGTTTCCATGATAATCTTTTGGGTATAACTTTGATGCATAATTACTCATTTATTTTTTCCTTTTCATACACCAGTTAATTTCACAATGGCAAAATTCATGTCCCATGTTTATGCAAGTATTGGGACAAGATGGTTTTGCTTTTTTTCGAACAAACTCTTCCTATGACAGATGTTTCACACTATGCTTGCATCTATTCTTATATTTAGAGTCAAAGGCCATGAGTGGCATGAGTATTTGACATGGAAGAGGGGGGAACTGAAGGCAATCAGGGCTTAAATGAACCCAGAAGCCACCTCCAGTTCCAGCTGTCCCACAGCTGACAGCCATGGTCTCCTTTGCCACCCACCCATTCCACTTCAAATAGGCATTGCTTGTTTGGCTTATTATGGCTTTATTTCTTTCTGGGAGATTGCCTGATGAACAAAGAGCAAATTTTGTACCATTTAGGAAAGACCAGAAGTGTGCCACTACTTGTCTAAATATGCTGCTTGTATTTCATGAGTTAGTTTCACAAGGCAGTGTGATGCTCCATGGCCTCTTCATGAACCGCTCTCATGTTTTCCCTCTGTCTTTTTTCCCCTGCCCCTCTGATACTTTGGATTTGTAATTTAACTGTCATGAAATTAAAGCCTCAGGCTTTTGTTAATGCAAGATCTTTTTTTCACCAAATCAGTGTGAGATTTTGTGTCTTCATTAGGAGAGCAATTTGCACCACAGCATATCCCCTAAGAATTCATCTCACCCTATGAAGAACAAAGTTAAAAAAAAAATCAGATGCAGGCATCTGGACACTTATAAGAAAAATCTCAGCAGGATTTATAAATTATGATCTTCACCTCATTGCAGAAACCTGCAGACAAAATCCTAAGATACCACAGCTTGGCTCAGCATCAAGTAGCTGGATGTAGGGATGCGTGACCATCCCTCTGGCAGTCAAAGCCTCACTAAAAGCAGCCTCTGAATATGCCCTTCTGCCACAGACTGGGGAGCTGCTTCTGCTGCTTGTGGCAGGAACTGGGGAAAGGAGGAGGGAGGACTGTCCCCTCTGCAGCCCTCTTGCTCCCTCGTGCCAGCTGCAGCCAGCTGTTGAGCTCTGGCTGCCAAAATCTGGTACTTTGAATTCTTAAGACAAATCTGTTTCTTGAACAGCTGCGTTTCATCTTGTCTGCAGCAAAGCAACAAGAGAAGCCATGATGGCCCTTTTTCTAGCATCTTCAGTTCCTTGCAAATTGGGAAAAGAGAGCAAAGGTGGTGTTTTGGAAGTAATCTCTATGAAAAGGAATTTCATTGCAAGCTATCATATTTTTTCTTCTAATACTTTTTATCTGAATTAGACCTGTATATCTCACAGAAATAACCTGAAAATTACCATTATAGGCAGTCTGGTTCTGTTGCTGTTGTTCATATTTTAAAACTAAAGTGTTTAGGTGTTTTGCAAAAATGTATCTTACTATATTATGTGGAAAAATAGTTAAAATCCTGACAAAAATAGTCTAAGCTTCAGGAAAGTTTTCATCTGAGGCAGACATGTATCAAAACAGACCCCTCTCTTGCCTCCAAAGTTCTTTGCAAATTAAGCAACCTCTTCTTTCTAGCATTTTAGTTGGCCTTGGTTTCCTTTGGGTTCACTACAGATTTTTCTTCTTCAAGCTTGAAAACACTGAAAGAAGTTTCTTGTCTGATGTTGCCATATTCTCTAATCAGCTCTTTCATTATGAGCTGCCCAAAACCCATTGTCTCCTTTTATTAAATGACAGGTATATTGATGAATGACAGGTTGACAGAAGAATGACAAATGTGATAAAAGATTTGGATAGTCAGATCAGTTGGTCTGAAGAAAAGAGAGCTGTACTGGGAAAGGCCTTGCAATAGGCCTTCTCAATAGGAAAATTGAGACTGAATAGGCTTCACTCACAGAAAGCAATTATGTGGAAAAACTATATAGAAAATATAGCCCAGTTTGTCTGCTAGACAATAAAAGTAAATTTTTCAACTTTATAAAATGATTCAAGGAAATCTTGAGTGAATAATTTTGTTATAGAAAAGGTTATTTTAAATGAGGTACAAAACTTCCAGAGAGAGACATGGCATAGGGCTAGCAGAAACAGTGAGAATTATAAAAATAGCACAGGAGTAATCAAAGTGAAAAACTGAAAATGTAAAATTTACAGCTGTTAAATCTCCTGTGCATCCATATTCTTGCTATATTAAGCCTCACCATTGCCAACTTAAACAGATCTTTCAAGAAGGTATCTGACATAGAAGTGGTGCAGGGCATGGAACACAACTTGTGCTGGTGGCTTGCAAGGTCTCCATCTGTAGAACACCCACACCGTGCAGGATGGACAACAGGTTCCCCCAAGACACCCAAAGAAGCAGTAAGAGTGGATAGACTATCTCATGGCAACTATATATGCTGTTTAGAGGAAAGTATAAAAGAAACCTTGATTGTCAAATTCAGGATCAAAGATTGATAGCTGCCTCAGAGCACACAAATGTTATCCCACTAATCCAAAAAAAAACCCTGGAGGCCATTCAATCCATTTGCACAAGCCTTTGGTCTTAAGAGGAAAAGTTTATACACTGTTAATGCTAAAGCCCAAAGAAAGCATTTAAGTGTTCCTTACATACCAAAATGATGGGTAAACACTTCTGCACTTTACATTTCCAAATTGAAAACTGATAGGAAAACCCAGTGGTGGTCTTGGATATTTAGTGGAAAGTAAAAGCTGGCTCCAACTGACACTTTTTAAATACAGCCATTACAGACCAAGACAAAAATCAAAGATTTGCCATACATTCATGGCAGCAATCTGTTGTCAAGAGCTTTATGCAGTGAGAAATGAGGTTTTCATAAAACTGAAGTTTATAAGTTAAAAAAGATCTCAATTGGTTGTCACCTCAAATCTAGCTCACAGAACATTTTCAGTGACAGTTTGTAATGCAGATCAGATAATATGCTGAATGTCATGGACATGATTCAAAATGTCAAAACAAAGCATAATTATTAAAACAAATCAGAGTGGAGAAGAAAATGTAATAGAGCACAAAATGAGCATAACCTGTGAGAAGTTATTTTGGTCTGCACCACTTCTGAGCACAATGTCAAAATGGTAGAACTTAGCACACGTGTTTCTTTTACAGCACTGGCTTCTGATTTTAACATTGTAATGTCTGTGAGCATACTTACACTTTTTTTGTAAGCCACAGCTTTTAATTTAGCTGGCACCACAAGCAGTTAGCCCAGAAGGAGAGAGATATATGATTAAATGCTGTGACCGATGCTAAGCTAAGCCAGGTAGTCAAGTATTTTATTTAGGAGATAACACAAGGAAATGTTTGTCTCATAAGTACTTAAAATGAAAATATGAGGCCCATATAATACATCCAATATAAAGAAAATGTCTTTAATATTACTGTTGAGAACTGCTGAGAAGAGATAGAAGAGTTGGATGTCAGTCAATGTTTGTTTGCTGTTTTTATGGCTTTCCCCAATTCTCATTCCAGCCTCATCTGGATGGTATTCAGTCTGGTCCAGTCTTCCTTGCTTATGACTGACAAGATTTCAGCAGCTTGACCAACCTCCCTGGGAGCAATGCACTGGGACCAGTACTCCAAGGAGACTGGCAGCCTCTGTGAGCTACACTTCAGGATGCCTCTGGCTGAGCACGTGGCATCCCTTTAATTCTCCTCCATGCAAAGGCAAGTGAAACTCATCCAGTCTAAAAAAATGCAGTCTGTAATTATAGCCATATAAGAAGTCAATTTAATCAAGGAAATGTGTGTGGTTGTGCATATCATGTACTTGCCTAGACATAGGTCTGTCATTCATTAGCTCTCTAGCATGGAGAAGCAGCAACCATCAGAGCATCCCCCAGCACAGAGGCTGGAGTACTGAGAGACTAGAAAAATATGAAATAGAGCCAAAGAATGACACCTGCTTAGTAAAGAAAATTTGTATCAGTTGATGTCAGGGCACTGCTCTTGATATTTGTGAGATCATACTGATTTATGACTATTCTGACTGGCATACATCTGCAATTCTTCTATATTTTACGTATTTGGGTGGAAGAATGAACTGACCTCATTCAGATAGAGGATCTCTTTCTCATATATATGCCAGGAGACAAAGATATCAAACATTTATTTAATCTTGCAAATATTAGAAAAGAAAATAAAAAGTATGCTTGAGCAGTCTGCAGCAGAATGGTAAAGTCCTCTGAGAGCCTTATGTTTGCTACTCCCTGGGAAATAAATAGTATCTGCTATTCTAATATTGATTTTTCATTCTTCATCTTACCTAGTCAAGCCTTTCCAAACTAAGCATCAGCTATTCTAACAAAGGCTGAGCAGGGGAATGGGAGGAGGGTAATATATGTATGCATATACTTAGTGCAGCCTATGTCCTTGACTATCCCAAGTGATTCATTTTAGCAAATCTCTTTTGCTTCTAGTGACCTGTGGCACTGATGGTGGTGCAGACTCAAGCTAAGCTCTTTAGAACTATGCCAGCAGTTTAGACTCAGCATTTATTACCATAAAAAAAAAAAAAAAAAAAAAAAAAAAAAAGAAAAAACCAGGAAAAAAAAGTGTATTTTGCAGGTATCAGTTCACTCATTTTTTATTTTTTTATTTTACGTCTTTGTCTAGTTTTATATACTTTCAATAAAGGAAAATAAGAGAAGAAAACTATGAAACTATAAGATGAGACCAGATACTAATTGCCAGGACCCCACCTGTGCCAGTGGCACTGTTCCTGGACTCCTTGTTGGTGATTCCTTGATGCATTCTCAGGCCATTCCACCAGTGAACCTGTACATGTGTCAGAGAAACATGGAGAACCTTCTCCTCACTATTCCCCTGTATTGGGTAAAATCATGAAAATCATGCTGTAGACACTATAATGGTAAAGATATTCTGTCTTTTCTTTTTAAAGCTGATTTATAAAAACTGCTGAAGGCATCTACATCAACCCTGATATAGTGAAAAGCCCTTAAAAACTAAAAATTTAATAGCTTTTTTGGCTGAGGGGATATGTTATTTGTGCTAGACATTCTGGCCCCAATAGCATCCAGCAATTGTGCTTTTCCAAGCCACTTTGACTTTTGTGGTGAATGGGAGTTCTGCCAATAGGTGATGATCAGAGTAGCTTGAAGGCAGGAATGAGGAAATGCAGGAATGAGAAAGGGGGAAAAATGTGAAAATGTTTTAAGAAAAAACTTCTATCAGGACCCATCATTACAATCTCCAAAACAATAGAGTGGTTGTTATGAAAATGCCAACATTTATTTAATACATTATTTTTCCTGCAAACTGATTCTGTGTAAAGTTAACTGATCCATGAGTAAAAAAAAAAAAAAAAGTTAACTGATCCTCGAGTAAAGTTAAATGTATATATAAAGATAAGGAGCACACAAAAAGTTCACAGGCAGTTACTGAAACTGCATTACTGGAATTTGTATTCTGAAGGCTCACTAGAAGCTGTGACCACATCATCACTGGAAAAGAAAAAAAAATTACCAGATGGCAACTGTTGCAAAAACTATGAGCCATATCCTCAGTAGGTAAAGGTAAAAATAACCTACAGAGAACAGAGGGGACCTGGCCTCCATGGCTAAATCTTGGTGCACAGGGAGAAGTTGGGACTGAGCTGAATGACAGGAGAAATGCTCCTTTCCTCTTAGCACTTTCTGTCTGTCTTTCTTTTTAATTGGGGTTTCTTCAGTAGCTATTTCTTGTACCTAGTAACACCTTTTTCAATGCCATATTAATCTAAGTAAAAGTTTTTAGCATCCAAATTTTAATAATATATAAAATTCTTCATATCTGGTTTAACATCTGCCCTGCCTACCCACTTCATGTTGCCCTGCATGGTACTGATGCTGCTTTCTGTGTTTCAACTGCATATGGGTAATGTTGTAACTCCCTTTCCACTGCCTTTGCTTCTCACCCTCCTTCATTTTCAAATTGTCATTTATTTCATCACTGATAAGCACTAGAAGCCAAAGTTTATCTCAAATGTGGGCCCTCTTGAATGTCTTGAAGTGGTTCCTTTTGAGTAGAGACACTGCCGGCATTTTCCGTCCGCATTTTCTATCAGCATGTGTGGTGCTCATAATTTGATTTTTGAGACAATGGTCTCCCACTGAGAATTAAAGGACTCTTGAGTGTTTGACATGTGAGTCCTATAATCAGCCTGAGAAAACTAGGAGGCAAAAGTTACACGTAATGCTTGCAAAGATCACAGCAATGCCCTGTTTCCAATGGGATTTTACTCCAATTTAATAGTAATTTAACTGAATCTCTAACCTGACAGAATACACATGCATGGGATACACCCTATATTTCCATGTGTGGTCTCATCTTCTCTTTCCATGTTATGATCTCATCTTCTCATATGGAAGGTCATGGGTGAACGCCTACTGATTAAATAAGAATATCATTCTGGTCTTTTAGACAGAACATCATATGAGGAGTTGAGAGGTTTATGATTCTGTTACATGTTTCCAGAGAAGCCATTACATCTCTTTTTGTCTCAGCTCTGTTGCACT
This sequence comes from Heliangelus exortis, assembly GCF_036169615.1. Taxonomy (NCBI): domain Eukaryota; kingdom Metazoa; phylum Chordata; class Aves; order Apodiformes; family Trochilidae; genus Heliangelus; species Heliangelus exortis. The sequence continues at coordinate 60,271,212 of NC_092424.1, forward strand.
CTTTAGTAATAACAAAATTATATAGATTTTGTTTATAAAACATGTAGGTGCTATTTTTATATTTTTCCATCCTTGATTCTTAAGCTTTTTCTAAAGAATTTTGTATTTCATTTGTGAGTAGCAAGAGAAACTTTTGGAAACCAGCATCACAAAAGTTAATTCAATTTGTTTTACAAACTTGCCCTCTTCCTTCAGTGGCTGCCTCTTCTTCATTGTGAAGACTGTTTTCATTCTTCCCTAAAAAACTTGATTTGCCTTTCTTGATTTCTCACTTCTTGCTGAGGCAATGTTCTGTTTTTCTTTCATTTTTTTATGTCCCATTCTTTGAGCCTCTTTTTGACATATATATTTTTTTTATGTCTCTTCCATGGATTCTCTCATTTTTCCTGTCAGAAAAGTTAAAAACTAGTTTTACTTTCTAAATTCTATTTGAAGTTATTTGTTGGTCATACTATGAGTCAGTATAGTTTTCCTTTTCTTTGCTTTCCACTTTTTTGCCCACCTAAGCTGCAAAATTGGTCAAGGAAACAAAGCTTGTGAGATTTCAAATCTCTGAAGTGATGTCTGAGGAAAGAAAAAATTGAAATTTTCCTGAGAATTATTTTAGATTACTCTATTGAAAATGCCTTGAGAAAGGAAGAATACTCTACAGGAGCTGCCCAAGTGCAATTCCTATTGCTCTGAAAGCTCTCCAGATGGGTTTGTAGCTTGGGAAAAGTTATCACAGAATCACAGAATCAGCTGGGTAGGAAAGGACCTCTGAGATCAAGTCCAACCCTTATTAGACAACTTGTTTCTGCATGGTGAGAAAGCTGGAATTATTGAACCCATAATAATATAACATCAATTGCATTGTAGGAGAATGAACCCTGACATTTACTGAGTTCAATTATAAAATATCCATTAACAATAGTTATGAAAAATAGGTTAGACAATCGATTGTTCAAATGATTTAGGTATAACTGAGCTTGCTCTGAGGAAGATTGTTGGATTAGAAAATAAATGATCCCATCCTACATTTGAATGAGGATTGCAAATTCTTGATCTTTATATGCATCTTTTGTTCCCTTTTCACATGGTATCTGTGACTGTTGTGAGAAAAGGGGAGGCAGCAGCACTTGCTGCAAAGTCTCCCTGACATCTCTGTTAGCCTGGGGTCATGCTGGAGAAGAAGGCTCCACTGGGAATAGACACAGGGGAATTATTCATGCATCTTTATCAGGTTCAGGGAGATTTCCAGAGAGGTATTGCTTTCTGTGCAGTATCTTTCAGGCAGAGTCTGCTCCCAGAGGAGAACTCTCTTGGCAGATTAACTCATGCAGGCTGAAGCAGGCTGAAGTCTTCCTTGTAGCAGGAAGACTTCCATGCCACCCATGATGCCAGGAGGCTGCTGGCTGACTGGCTGAAAAGGAGTCCTCCACCTAGGCCCCAGAACCTGCAGGGTGTTGTGTGTGCATCCCCAAATGCAGAGGCAGAAAAAGCCCTTTCATCAGCAAGACTTCAGTCGGTGTATGGCTGGTGGGGAAGAGTACTATAGACCTATTAGGACCACAGGGTAGAAGTCATCTTTTGCACTGGTGACAAGCATCATCCCAGGCATACACTTATATTTTTTTTTTTTTTTTTTTTTTGCAGCCCATTTTTATGTTGATAGCAAGAATGAAGAAATAAGCTGCAGATTTGGGAACATGCATTGCTGCAGTGGTCAGATTTGAGTGGATTTCCCTGTGAATGGAAGTGTGTAATATCTTACAGCAGAATTAGCTGTAGAGTAGACACATTGATTTGTAGAACGTTAATAAAATAAAAGCAAAACTCACAGAAGTGATTTTCCTTCATAGTTGATCATTGTGAAATCCTGCCCCAATCAATGAACTCAAGTTCCTCTGTTTACTATGGTAACACAAGCTTTTTGTTGTCATTGTAGCCAATGACTGATTGTTCTGCAACCTACTATTGTGTCAAACCTCCTAAGAAGGAGGTTAATTCAAAACAACCTGAAATATGACAAAATAATGTGACAGAAATTAGGATTAAGAAAATAAAAACCATTAATTACAATCATCCTTCATTTAACGTTATTCTGTGTGGATCTAGAATTTTATTTGTCAGTGTAGACTGAAGCTTAGTCTTTACACCCACTGAACTATCAGTTATGGTGGTGACATCTGAATAGATACTCTGTTTAAGTGGAATTTACACTACATCTTAATTAAGACTGTTTTACTGTCTTGTTGCTGCTATTAGATGGAAACCAGTTCCTAGGAACTGTCCCATTTGACTATGCTCCAGTTAGTTCCAGCTTTCCAGTTTAGTATGGCTGGAACATGAACCTTTTTATTATTAACTTTGATATCCTAACAGAAACAAGCAGCTAATTCTTAACTGAGCAACTATTTTATATGCAGGAACTGATGAAGAATTTTAAATAGATCTTAACTCTTCCTTTTATTAAAAAATATAAACTGTCTGTGGCAATGACCTAAAATACTCAGAAACGGAAGCATTTTTCCTTGGGCTAACACTAATCTCATCTATTTTATCACATTAGCCTATCATGAAACAACAGAATAAGATTAGAGAACAAAATCCATTGTACTTTTCATAGAAATTAATTGCATTCAGGAACTCTGTGTACCACCAGAAATCAATGATGTGGTTTCATTAATGGTCAGGCTTAGACATAGCTTACTGCCTTTTGTGATTTGTAGCAACTTCACTAAAGAACAATCATACTTATCAAACATAACACACAGAAAATAAAAATAGCATAGAACATGGAAAATCCCTGGTTTATAAAACCAGGAATCCTTCTCCAATTTCAGGGACTGACTGGGGTATATGAGTACTACAACTGGGACATAGGCAGAGGTTGGAGTTTAACATGTAGGCACAGAGTCTCCATAACTCATAATTCACCCTCCAAGCCCTGCAAGTACTTTGGAGTTCAGAAAGTTGCCTCTAGGCTGGTACTATGGAGTTTCACAGTGTTTATTTCATGCTTGTGCCAGTTCATGTCTGCCAACCTCACCACTACCTGTCCTGAACTTCTATTCAGGAGTTAATGCTTACTGCACAAGTTACCTTTAGCATTTGTTCCAGGGCTTGTCACTTGCAGTCATTTGCATTCAAAATATATCCTGAAGGGCTGATGCTCCTGCACAGGGCCCCTGTTATACATTGGCACAATATCTGTGGCACTCAACCATGATCTGGGAAGTCTGTAGCCTGAGAGGGTTCGGATCCAAAGTATAAACTGTTTCTACAAGACTGCTGTCCCTGCTAATAGTGCCCAATATATCGATGCTGAGACTGGGAGGGTGCTCAATTTCTTGGTCTGCTAATCCCTGCAGAATGGCTCCTTTGAATCCCTTTTGATTTGGGAGTGTCTCTTGAAATAGACAAGGAACTAGCTGTCTGGAAGTTAGATAGAAGACAAGATGCAGATGTCACTGCATCTTTCTAGCTCTGGATCCAACCCTAGGAGGCTCCATGCGGGCATGCATGAAAGTCTCTGCAGGATTGTTAATTTCAGCACTTCCATCCCACTTCAAGGTAAAGCAACTCCAGCGAAAAAGCAATATAAGTCCTGTCACTGTCCAGGTTTCAGAAGCCACAGGCAGACCTCACTCACATCTTTCATTAAGACTGCTGAAGTTTAAAAAATGGTGATTAAAAAAATTTGAAGCAGCATTTCCCACATCTTAAGCCAACTAGAAGAATATCTACACTACAATGCTTCATTTATCAAATACTGCCTAGCAGAAAGAAGATGGCATGGTCTTAAGCTCTGCCAGGGGAGGTTTAGGTTAGATATTAGGAGGAAATTCTTTACAGAGAGGGTGATCAGACATTGGAATGGGCTGCCCAGGGAGGTGGTGGATTCTCTGTCCCTGGAGGTTTTTAAGATGAGACTGATGTGGCACTCAGTGCCATGGTCTGGTAACCACAATGGTAGTGGGTCAAGGGTTGGACTTGATGATCTCAGAGATCCTTTCCAACCCAGCTGATTCTATGATTCTATTATTTCTCCAAGTTTGGAGGTGTGTTTAGGAGCAGGAGGCACCAGGACCTACAGTCTGATGTGCTCCACACAGAGCAAACTGCAGAGAGGCAGCAGAGTTGGTATCTCAGCTACCTGCACAGCTGGGATGGCAAATCCCAACTTTGTGTCCACCTTCATTCTCCTTGCTGCTGTTTTCCTCTGGCCTGAGCAGTAGCAGGGCTCCTCAGATGCACTCATGGGCTGGCTGGTCCTGGGCCAGTTTGCACAGGTATGTGTGTTGTGCCTCTACTGCACTGCTGAAACGAAGGGGATCTTCCCAGGTTAGCACTTGAGCTTGCTGTAGACAGGAAAACTAATTTATGAACCTTACAGAACTAAACGGAAGGTGTTCAGACATCATATTTAATTTCTTTTTTTCTTGCATGCAAGATCCTGAGTCAAAGCACCATAATAGATTGTTGAAGACTGTCATGAAAATTATGTCACATGAAAAGATTTATGTCGATGAGTATTTCTGGACTGTCTAATGAGACTTACTGCATTTTCAGCATAAATCAAGGAAGAAAATTATCTTTAAGCTTAGTTATCAGCCAGAAGAGACAATACTTTTCACATCTTTATTTTGTTTTTTTGTCAGATGAAATCTAGCTAGTAAACAGTAAATATTTCTAATTTTGCACCTTAATACTGGTGATGATTACTTGCTCAAGGCTTGTTTTGAGTGCCACTGAAGTCAAAAGAATTCTTTTCCATTACTTCAGTGTGCTTGGGAGCAGTCAGTGAAACTGTTTGATTAGAGCAGATGAGAGAAATCCATGTTAGGGACTACAGACAAGACTGCTTGGCAAGAAGAGATTTGAATGTCTCATCCAACAAAAAGATTGAGCCATAATAGTTATTAATGTGGTAAATATTATGGAATTAAAAATCAGCTGGCATTAATTTGAGAAACTATTTTTTTAACAAAGGAAATGGCAGTATGGTTGGCTCCAGGGAGTAACAGTTTGTCAGTGTCTATACTGTTGTGCTGGAGGTTACAGAAATGCTTTGTATAATTCGGAGTCCACAAGGAGCTCATATTCTTAATGTATATATGTACACATACGTACATAAAACTATTAACAGAAAAAATACAACTACTCTTAAATTATCTCAGTCAGCCGTAGAATTTTGTAACATTTACAGCTCTTCATACTCCTTTGCTTGATGCTGTTATATGGCCATTTTCCTTTCTGCCTTTAGGTGCAAAGCCTTTTATTTATACAGAAATATGAAATTAGTGCAGTGTCCAAAGTCTTGTAAATACTGATGGAACAAACATCAGAAATTTAGACATATTATGTTTACCATTTTCTAAATGACAGCAGCTCGAATGGATTTCTGATCCTTCCGTATTTCGCTTCTATCTCTAACTCATTTGTAGCAGAACAAAGAAAACAAACATAAGTGCAGATAGATGTTTAATCATGTGATGCTGTCATTATTCTCCTGCCATTTCTTGTCTTTTAAATGTGTACACGTTTATGATATGACTCCTTACTGAGTAATGTAAATAACTACTTTAAAGTGATTGTTTACAATCTTAACCATGGGAGCTTTTTTTTTGTTTGTTTTTTGTTAATGTTATTGTGGACGCACTTCAAAGCCCTCTTAAAGATTAGGATCTTTTTGTACCAAAAGCTGTCCTCACTAGATATTAACATTTTTTATTCCAGAGAGTTCACATCTGAAAGGCCCAGTGTGGAGTCTGCTAGCATGTGGTCATCAAAATAAGAGGTAAGAAAAATAGCCTGTGATTCAGTATTCACTGATAATTTGTAACTGACTGTTTAAAGGCTAAAAAGCATGCACCTCTGAGAGGTTTAACAAAAAAATATGTTCTCACTCCACATATTATTCCTGGTATGGAATATGTTACATAACAATCTATAGCTTCTTATCCAAAGAACAAATCTGTAGCCATCTTTCTCCACAAAACCTGTTCACTACCAACCAGACTGCTTTTTTTTCATAATGCTTCGCAAGTAGTCCACTATCCTTTCTAGTAGAGAATAAGCAAAAATGGCAGGCAGGCTCATGAGCCATACAAACTATTTAGCAAAAGAAGAAAATATGCTATTTTTACATCCTTGTGGGTTAACCCTGCTTGGTAGGTAAGCACCACACAGCCACTTGCTCACTTCCCCTTCCCTCAGTGGGACAGGGAAAGAGGAAAAGAATAAAAGCAAGAAGTCTTGGGGGTCAAGATAAAAGAAAACAAAGAGAAGTTTAATTAGTGAAGGATAGGTGGGAGAAGAGGAAAGAAAACAAAATAAGTGATGCAGGGGCACCTCCCGTGGGTAGACTGATGCTTAGTCAGTTCCCAAGCAAATGACTAACATCCCTAAAATCTTCTCTTTCTCTTTTTCCTTTTCTTGCTGATCATGACATTACGTGGTATGGAATCTCTCTTTGGTTAGTCTGGGCCATCTGCCTGGTTGTGTTCCCACCCACACTACTGTGTCACCCAAATCTCTTCACTGGGAGGCAGAGCAAGACACAGAAAGGGCTTTGACACTGTGCAAACACTGCTCAGCAAAAGTTGGAGCACTGATGTATCACTACTCTTTCAAGAATCTAAAGCCCAGCATCATATCAGCTACTATGAAGAAAGTTAACTCTATCTCATCCAGGCCCAGTAAAGTCCTTTTAATTTTCTCCCCCAAATCCCATCTCACCTGTTGTTGTGCCTTGCTACAAAAGGAATTTAAAATATTCTTGATGTTATAAATTTTGCCTGTGACTCTCAGGTATGCAGAAAGCACCTTAGAGAAAACAAGAATACCGTTTTCCTCATGGTGCCTCTTTCTGAGGAAAAGGTATTATTCTCTTTACTAGAGTGCCTTTTTTTTTTTTTTTATAGGGGGGACTGTAATTACTGCTCACTTTACAATATCCAGTGAATGAATTGTACTGCTTCTCTGCATAGTGTGCTGCTTCATATTTCAATATCTTGTTTGTGGGACGTGGAAGACATTGAGAGAATGGGGACTCATGTCCTTCCAGAAATCAGAAGAACTGTCACTCTGTGTCAGGCAGTGCCTGACCTCCCTGCCAGCTGAACTGGAGGACAAGCCTCCCCTTCAAGTGCATTAGCAGGATGGGACCCTCGAGAGCCAGCAGAGCCCTAGAGTCGTCACCCCAAGAGCCATGAAATTTTCAAAAGGTCAGGGAAGATTTTTGAGGGATATATTTTGCAGCGAGGCATGTCACACTAGATCCCCGTTGCTAGGGAAGTTATAGCAAGCTGTGCATGGAGCCTACAACTGCTGGAAATTTCTTTCAGCTCGATGTGATTCACAGGCATGAGGACTAATAAGAACACAGTGTATTATTAAAAATATCAGCTTGACAGGGCTCAGCAAGTGCCTGTAGCAAGCGTACCTCAGAAATGGGGAAAAAGCCTGACTCCATTTACTCTCTGCATCTCAGCCTCCTTACTTATCTGCGGAGAGAGGCAGAGAATTACATGAGTTTGAGATTTTAATGAGAAGAAGTAGAGGACTAATGAAATGCTAATGAGATTGACATAATCCAGTGTGTCACTGCAGGCTCTCAGTCCTTTCAAGCCTGGTAAACAAAATAGCAACCATTAATTTGACTGAAGTGGATACATGAATTTAGCAATGGAATTTAGAAAGCACTGAAAAATGCCTCATGTTCTCAGCAGTGACAGTGAATCCTGGTTTTTGAAAGGTATTTTTCAGAGATAGGAGTAGGTCCTCAATTTTCCACTTGCCATGGACATACTAAAAAATCTTTGGGGTCAGGTGGCAGCCACACGTGGACACAAAGGTAAGTCGGTGGTTTCCATAAGGTTTCTAATCTGTTTATTGGGAAGTGGACCTGGCAGGAAACTAGAGGGGGAATCCTGATTTTTCATGGAAAACCTCTGTTCAGAAAAGGGAAGTGACTCTAAGTGCTGAGGGGGGAATGGGCTGGCTGTAAGACAAGGGCTTTTGTGTCATGTCTGACCATCTTATCCATCTGCTTGATGCCCAGCAGGTCTCAGGCAAATGGGGAACTTCAAGACAAGAGGTTTTCCTTTCCAGAGGGACTCAACTCTGGGCCCAAATAGACCAGAGGGCAAAGCAAGGCAGAAATAGGTTGAAACTATTTTTACAGCTCCTGTGATCCAAAGATGATTTTTGTCTTACACAGGAGAGAACAAGTTTCCAGCTGTTCTGTTTTTCTTTGGTTTGTTTTAAAGCCCTTAGCACCCTGTGTGCCTCCTCAGGGATCAATGGGACACGAGGCAATGGCTTCCACTCATCTCCCTTCCAGCAAAGGCACTTGAATCCATGGAGGAATAATTTAAGTCAGATCCCTTCTGGTACAGAAACAGCCAAAGGCACTAAAGGTTATGTCCAAAATTACTCCTTTGTATTGTATCAACTGATTTCTTTGTAGATGTCTTGTAAAAAGACCTTCCTTATGAACTGAACTTTAAGTCAGGTTTCAATTTTACTGCCTATCACAACTATATTTGCAATTTTGGGGCCTTCTTAAAGAGGACTTATGACAAATTCTTCTAACCTGGAAGATAACTCTGGCCCTAGCAGCTACCGAGTCTGCCCTGACTAGCTTCCATTTGTGCCACTTGTATCATAAAATGACAGAGTCCAAATGCTTGTTCCAGACAAACTGTTTACTTCCCACAGAGAGAAGAAAATTACAGAGAAAAAAAAAAAAAAGCCGTCATTCAGAGCCTCCTCAGACATATTTTAACTTGAATCTGTCTTGTTCTAAGTTTTGTTCTTCCAAGAAAGAAACCTCTTTCCCTTTCAACACTTCTTTTCAGTTATACATATATCACAATAATTTAGCATACATTTCTCTTATCTTTGATTAATATCTTGCCTTTTACTTAAATACCCCTTAACATGAAATCATCGAAGTAATTTTGGTTGAATCTCTGTGCCACTGACATACTGTTAATGAAAACAAGATAAGCATCTGAAGCTTTCAAGGGATGATTGCTGTAGTGTTTGGATGCATTCCTGACAAGATAAGTCTCTAATTCTTTTTTAAAACACTATCATATGCTTCCAACCACACCTCCACACTTCTTTATGTGCAGAGTCCCAAGTGAACTTAAGTGCACAATTCATAGAAGTCATATAGAAGTTTGCTCAGGTCACTGTCTGACATGCTGATGAGCATTACTTTATAATTTCTTCGTTTTTTCCTGAATAATTTCCATGTTTCCATCAGACCTTTTTCTTCTATCTGGGTTTTAAAGAATCTAGGGCAGGGATTAACACTTACGGAAACATAAGTAAGAACATATTTTATCTGCTAAAATTCTCTTTCTGAAATAAATTTCACCTTCATTTATATGGAACCATATGCAAATTAAACCCCATTCTAAAATGTTTGTTTCAACGAAAATAGTCTTCCATATGCCCCTGTTGATTTAAGATACCTGCTGTATTAAAAATAAATTTCAAGTGCCAGAATACAGTGATTGACAGTGGATTTGCATTTATAACAAAAACTTCCAGCATTCACTGAAAATCACAAAGACAGCCCTGAGAATGACAAAATGACCCTCAGAGTCCCTCTACCTTTTTCCTCACATATAGAATGAGAATAGTACTGACCTGACAGAACTACAATGCAAGACTGGAATTCATGGATATTTGGAAAATAATTCAGGACTCGGAAGTGACATTCATTTAAAATAGCGTTTCCTTAAGAAATGTTGAACTTTTCTTATCCTTTTCTAATGTTATCTCAGAACTAGAATAATGGAGTTTAGCACTTTGTGCATGAAGGGTTTTTTCACTATCTTGTGCTGTGTTAGCTCCTCTGTCCCTCTCCTCACAAGTCATGGGATGTGTTTGGATGTGCAGCTGAGGAATAACATCATCTACCTTAGATGTGCAAAAACAGAGAAGAGAAATTCATAGGGAGCCATGTGGTGCTCCTGGCAGTGCAGTGTCTGCATGAAGGAACTCGGTTGCTTTTGCTTCAGATGCAAATTGGGTCAGCTGCCAAAGTTGTCCCCTGATACCAGCACTGAGGCTTTGCTGCTGCTGCTCCCTCCTGCCATGTAGATTCATCTCTTTCAGATATCAGTGAGAGGAGGACCCCCGCCTCAGACAGAGAAAAGGTCATCCATATCCACCTCTTGCCCTTAGTCTGATTGCCACTGACCCTTTTTGTTTGGTTTTGGGTTTTTGTTTGTTTGTTTGTTTGTTTGTTTGTTTTTAATGTGATATTCTTTCCTTTGGGCAGGATCTGATACTCCAAGTTCAGCATGTGCTGTCCCTGTGCTTTGGGGTTTAGTGCAGCTGACTGTGTCATGCATTTGCATGGCTTTGTTGCTCTCCTTGCATTGTTTAATTGAATGAAAATTACCTGAGGTTCAGCTTTTCCTCTGTACAATCTAAGCAAATCATATCCTGCAGTTAAAAAACTTGCTCTTGTTTGCTGAACATGTCTTTTTCCTGCATTAATTACTAGGATGTCCACTTCACACTCCCACCACTCTGATCTTCAGCCTGAGTATTCTTGTGCATGTTGCTTACCATAAGCATGTGAATAGTTCTAATGAAGAAAAAGCTTAATTATAATGC